>NC_054064.1:10979932-11280766 GCF_017639655.2 Falco naumanni | reverse complement strand
GTTTTCTTTATTAACTTTCGTACATAGCTGGGTCTTTGTAGGAATTAGGATAAATTAGAATAGCAATTTATATTAGAGATGTTTGGCTAATTTATATTTTATCATTAAAAGTTCTGACAATGATGAGTTCCTTAGATCAATTACCAAAAAAAAATTAACATAAATTTAATTATGAGTGTTTATGTGTGGGTAGTTCATAAACAGCTAGTCTTCAGGCACTAGTGTCTCATGCCTTTTGTGAATTCCTGTAAAAGCTGCAGAACATTCAAGCCTTTCTTCCCTCTTCTCTTGATTAATCATGAAGTTGTATAATTTAATTCAGCTAAAAATGACATTTATAAAGCTTCATTATTTGCTAGAACATGAGCGCCTTGTTCTGTCGCTACAGGGACACATGCATATGGAACGTCTTGAGCATTTCTGTTCAGCACTGGCTGTAATTCAAAGAGCTTGTTCACTGCAGGGATCCGGAATGTTTCTTCACCAATGTAACTGCATGGATCTCATGCTTTTTCCTATGTGGATTCACCACAGGGAGTGAAAACACAGGAGAGGTGACCTGGAACCCCTTCCAGCTTTGAAAGGCACTGCATCAACTCCCTCCTGTCCTGGATAGAGTCCTGTGGTTGCTGCCACATTTTTAAATGTCACTCTCATGCATCAGGCATGAGCAATGCATGCTCATCAGACCTCCAGAAGATAAAACCAAAATATTTTCTTGGAATATTCTGACTTAGAAGTGAGTTTAGATGTAGGATAGATAGAAGCTGTCAGCCTTTCCCATGCAGTTACTGCTGTGAGCATGTCCAGAGGCAGCACGCAGAGCCCTTGGGAAACCTCCCTAGTGAAAACACAGACACCAATGGATTTTTCCGGTTCTGTGGGGGCAGACTGAAGTTCAGTTGAGACCTGCAGTTTTAACTGTGTAGGTGATAATTTCACCTTAACCTTCCTTTATGCAGTTCATGTTCTGTTGCATTTCATGCAGTACTCCTCGGACTGCTGAGCAGGAGCTATCTGATCCAGGCACAGGTTTTGCAACCTAGACTTTCAGATCTGTTGTTCTTTTCTGAACTTTTACAGATAAGCCCCCTTAAACACAGGAGAAAGAGCACTTTCATTTAGGGCTTGTTAAAAAAAAAACCTGGCCTCTATAAAGAATTATATCCTGCCTAAGAAGCTATACCACTGATTCCACCCAGATTAAATCTTATTTTTAGATAATTCCAAAGAAATACCAGCATAGTGGTCGACTTACTGCTCATCATATAACTTGGTCAAAAATATCTGCAAATCCAGATGCAAAGGTGTTTGTCCTCTGGCATAAAACACTACCTCACATTTCAGTTCTAAAATAATAGGAAGATGCAAAAAGATGAACGTAATGATACAAAGGGTTAAATAAAATTAAAAGAACACCTTTAATTTCCTGTAATGTCTATCTATGCCCTTCCTGTCAAACCCTTCACCTTTCTGATAGACTCCCAGGAATTTACTCTCAGTCCTGACAGTCAAGAGGGATTCCTTTAGAAGACGTTCAGCAAGTTGTCGTGAGGTTCTCAGGCAGGTGTGTTGTCAGGCCCTTTCAGCAAAATGGGCCTAAAAGGGCAACGTTTTGGTACCCAAAAAGTACTTTGAAACAGCACCTTCTTACAGTGATTGTTAAGAACAAAACACCCTCTAAGGCGATTTGTTTAAGAAATGTTGGGAAGGAAGATTTGCTTCTATTTAAACTTTATATTTCAAGGGGAAACAAGATTTTGCACTAGGATTTCTTAAATTCTCCATTAGGCTAAAAACCTGAAGAATCCAGGCATGCACTGGAATAATCGTAATAATCCTGCACTGAAGGTAATCACAGCGGACTGAATGATAAATACAAAGAGGAATCGCTTTTCCGGCACTCGTACCAACGTTCAGGTCGCACAGCACAGGGAGCATTTTCACTGGTATGGAAAAGCTTTGTTGAAATGCTCTAGAAGCTGTGCTGGGGGTTATATGTAACTAGTTCAAAGCAGAACTAATAACCCTTCTACAGGTCTAACAGGTATTCCTTTATCATTGCCTGCTCTTGGCTGGGCCTCTAGATGGTAGTGTAACACCACGGGCAAGGACAGGAAGGCAAATGAGTATTTTCACTTTTATTGCTGGCCAATACTAGGCTCATGTTACAAAGTAGCCATAAAACCCGTGGGTTATCAGTCTCCATAAAACCAGCTGGTAGTTCCAGTTCAGATTTTATTGGAAAACTGTCCGGTTTCCACCATTTGAATTTGCATTCTTATTGGCGGTGACAGCCGAATCATTACTCCCCAGCACAGATCACAGTTAAAAAACTCCACTGTAATAAAAGAAGACATTTTTTATGTTCCTTTAGCAGAAAAAAAAATAAAATTGTCATTTTAGTCTGGCACCTAAACAAACATCACTTTTATGTCAGCAACCCTTAAAAAAATAGCCTAGTGGGAACATGAATTCTGAGAGGATTTAGGGTGTGTTATATAGTCTTTTCAGCACCTATTTTTGTAGCACTTTAAAATTGCTTTCATGTTCAGCTCTTTAGAATATTTACCAATAAAGTTAATTTGATCACAATAAATTTATGCATAAATTGTGCCAAGAAATATCTATGTGTCTCCTATATTAAACAATGGGTTATGATGACGGCTGATCACGTTGAAACGATGTCATGTTTATTTTTGATTCATACTAAGGTTTACTTCCTATGGACAGACTTGCTGAGTTGGGAAACTGAATTTTCAAAAGCACTTCTATAAAGCTTAAAGAAAGCATAGTTTTCTAGTCATTAAGGGTACTACAGCAGATAGACTGAACCTTTATCAAGACACTATGCACAGTACAGGTACCTAAAATAATGAGGTACTTTTCAACACTCTGATCACCTCTCAGACTGGATTTTGAAATGGATAAGATACCCTTTTTTTTAGACCATAGTATTTGCAGTGGAAGCATGTTCCTAGCACGCTGCATCATGCAAGTTCTTGACTGGACTAAAATCCGCATCACGGGAACTGCATAAACTTGTTTATAAAAGAGTAGTTAGTTCACGTCATTTGTGAACAAAGAAAGAGGGTTTAATCTACAATTTTCTCAAACTCAAGACATATAATTGCACAAAACTCTGTAATTGTATCTAGAAGTCAGATTCAATGCCTTTTGAATGATGTATGCTGTTCCTGTATTCTGTAACTCTCTTGGGTTCTGTGCTTCTGAAGCTAACCAAATATCATGTAGTCACAATCCTGAAAAACAGATACACTTTAGTGCCACACGAAATAGAAAGAACCTGTGAAATCAACATAAATACCAACATAGCCTCCCAGAGCAAAATCTTTTGTCTTGAAGACAATTAATAGAAAAGCAAATGATCAGATGACTTCAGCCACCTAATGTATTGGGCTTTCAAACACAAAGTTAAACTGATATTTACTTGTCAAATACTCAAAATTTTTCATCACACTACAGGGTTACATTGTACTGTTTTACAGATAAGATTATGACGGCTACTAGGAAATCATGTGAGTATCGGAAATCAGAATTTATGAAAAAGAATTATTAGAACGTATTTCATGTGTATAGGCTGAACTAGGAAAGCAATAATACCTTTAATGGTAAAATCAGTATAAGAAGTGAGCGATAACCCGCTATGGGGATTATATGTGTTCTTCTTCAGTTATACTCTCCTTGGTTTTCTTCCCTGATTTTTGCTACAGCAAATAATGTAGCAGTTGAAAAAAATGTAGTTGAGTTATTGCATGGGAACCGCCTCCTGAAGGCAAGTACAGAAAGAAGCATTTAGACACACACATTTTTTTTCACTGAGCTCCAATGTTCTTCCATTTGCTGCCATAGCTTGAGCTCTTATACCATTTTTACTTAGATATATAATTCAGTTTTGCAGTTCGGAATATTACTGCAAGTAAGTCTATCATATATAAATAAAACATAGTTTGGAACTGTCATAGTTATTTTTTTCATAACATAGAAGTAGCATATATATATACGGCAGCAAAAGGGAAACTACTCTCAGTGACAAAAGCAGAGGAAAGCAAAATTTATTAATATTGCATATATACTTCACCAGTTTTCAGAATAGTACTTTGTTTTGTATTTGCCTCGTGATCAAAAGTTTCCAAGAGAAAAAAAGCACTACCATTCTCTGCCAACCTCAAATGATCAAGTCATCTACAAAGGGAAGCATAAACAAAAGGCTCCAACACTAGAATTCTGTGACCACTTGCACATTTCTTCCTTAGTTTGAAAGCAGAGGTATTTTCAGACTTTGCATACCTATCATAAAACACACTGTGGTGGTAGGAAAGGGAACAGAGAACTGAGATCTGAAACAACACTTGCGTGTGCTAAGATGAAAAATAAGCAGGTCGTTCTAAACAAAGGACCAAGACCTTTGGAAAACATAAGACAACATTTTAACATAAATGTGTTTATTCTTTATGGTTAGGATTGAGGTAAATAAAATTGTACAGAAGTAATAAAGTATTTGTTGTTTTATATATGGCAAAAAAAATGGATTGGAAGTTTATGACTCTAAATTATGATGAAAGTAGCATATGCTTTTTATAAGCTAGTTATTCACTTTGCCTGTGCACATAGGAGAGCCCCTTAATTTATCTGTTTTGGTGCTATCTCCATTGCCTTAGAGAACTTTTCCCTCCAAAACAAACTGAGCAGTCAAATGAACCCGGGTTTCACACATCCCTGGGGAGCCTCTCAGTTACAGAAACAATAGACACACACTCTTACGTTTTCCCCTCCTTTTTATCTTCTACTGTAGGGCTGCACAGGGGCAAAAAAAAATTCATTTCAAATAAATTTAAAAGGTTTTGATCATGTATTGGTGCAGTAGAAACACCTTTTGAAAGCAGATAAGGTTCCCAGGAAACTGTCAGCACTAGTCAAAATAATTAAGACCTATTAATGAAATCCTGTTAAGCCAAATCTCCCCTAAGGACAGGGTATGAAGGAATGCAAGTTTTGTCCTTTTTCTTCGTGTCTTGTTTCTGAATTGTGGGAGATAATCATATTGCTAACATGAGAAACAGCTTCGTAAGCACAGCTATGCAAAGACCACAATTTAAAATAGTGCTTATGCTTTCCTTCATTACAGAAGTTGCCGTAGTCACTTTATTTCCTCACAGAAATAGTGATGTCCTAAGTTATTTATTCCTTTTTTTTTTTTTTTTTTTTGTAAATAATAGTAAATGGTTCTTCTGATAGGCAATTTGGATTATTTCTTAGAAGTGTCATCAAGTTATGGATGCATTAAGGCGCAGCAGGAATGAAATATCTATCACCTCAGTGCTTAAGGATGTGTCCAAAAAGCTTGGATATTTTAATAGGCTGCAATATATTTTCACTGCAAGTCACTTTCACAACTCACTGTGCAACAAATTATTTAACGATCGCCAATCTTTTCTCACATATCAAAGGCATTAATTAAAATGCAATTGCATGCACTTTATTGATGTTTTCAATGCTTTCCTCCCATCCTCTCTTAAGTAGAAATGTATGGTGAAGAAATCCCTCTTCAGGGTGAACTTCAGCAAGCAGGGTGAGAACTAGTTTGACAGGCTGTTGAAACAGCCCTGAAAAAATGTCACATAAGCATTACTTAAGTGTTAAGGTTGTGTCTGTGTGTATGTCTGAAGATGTTAGGTAGGATATGGAACTAGTAAAACTATTATTTGAGTCAACTACCATTTCATTATCCTCGTGCTTCTGCTTACAGCTTTCCTTTTTGTCTTCCAATTTCAATTTAACCTTCACGACTTGTGTAAGAATATTTATTTGAAATTGAAATCCTAACCTCTGTTAAGAGGATACAGCCTGCTTCAGAAACAGTGGTCTTAGCACTTTTTAAATTTGATATGCAAAAAACAACCCAAAAATATCTCTTTTGTGCACATAAAATGAAATGTGCAAGATCATCTATAACATAATACATAAACTTTATTTCCTACCTGTCTAACTGCATTGCGACCTAATATACTTTACATTAGCTATTACTTCTGCAAATTCTCATTTTCTCTGTCAAATGATGCATGAAAGCTAGAATCACTACAGCTTAATGGAATAAGCCCTTATCAAGTGCTATATATCAAAAGCATCCCTCTTTGAACATCTAAGGACAGAATGATCACAAGTTCTAAAACAAATTCAACAGAATTCACAATAGGTCACTGGGTTTGAAGTTTTGCTCCAGCTGTTCACTTTTGCCTGACTGTGGAGACAGTGGCCAGTGTTACGCTGTTACTTGTTCTTTACATGCTTAAGCATGCAGGTGGTCAGCATAGTGCTACAGCTCAAAATGATGTCAGGAGGGAATTTTTTGTCCCAAAGAAGCACGCTATGTGTCTCTATTAGAGATTTTTGGAAAAGAAAATATCCCAAATCATGCATATTTGCATTAATTTAAATAATCATATCAATACTTGATAAAAAAATAGCAATAATAATACGAATGATATAATAATAAATAATTTATATAACAGGCAAGAAAGAGGTTGAAAACAGTTTTATAAATCCAAGGCTGTGGTCACAGAGGCTGTGCCCAAAGAACAGAAGCACAGGTTTGGGGTAAGCTACAAAGAATGATGAGTCAGGAGAGGGGAGAGAAAGAAAATTCAGTTCCGCGACTACCTTGACCTGGACTGACTGTCTCTGCATCTCTTCAGAGCTTGTGGTAACAGTACTTGGTAGACCTAAGGCAGACAGATGATTCAAGTGCCATCCTGGAAAAGAAGAGGCAAACAGCTATATGAATGGTTGTGTCCTTGCCTAATGAAAACCAACTAAAGAACATTCCTAATGTATTCTTTTGGTGGTGGGGGCAGGGAGGTCCAGGACTGTGTGAAAGGTTCAGAATAGGACAGTGAGAATCAACTTAGAAAGCATTTCATACATGGCCTCTTGCACAATATCTAATGCCAAACTCCGGTTTTCATTTTCTTAAATCATATGCTTATGATGTTATGGCAGAAAGTGAGTCTGGCTGAGTGTCCAGGTGGCTACCAAGTACCACCTCCTTTGCCAAATTCCCATTTTCATTATAAAGCTGCATCGTAGCTAGATCTTCTAACAGTATGGAGACTTAGCTTATAAAACCTCCATGCTTCATCTTCTTAGCTGCATCCTCTTTTGGATTCAGTCAAGCCATATTTAATTTTTCTCTCATGAAAAAATCTGTGGACACTTAAATAGAGCTATGGGAACCTCAAAAAAACTAATAAGAAAACAAAAACCACAAGAATGAGAATCTATCTGAGGTTTTTCTCATCCATTTCTATTGGAGAGTACAATATAAGGGAGAAGTGAACACATGAAGCATTAAACTAGATTTACACAGGAAGCTTTTGAAGCTTCCATCACTGAAGAGCTTTAAGAACAAAGTGGACAAACTTCAGCCAGGAGTGTTAGCCTGCTTCAGAGCATGGGAATTCCCCTGATGATCTCTGAAGATCTCTTCCTGCCCTATTTTTCTACGATTTCTAGACTATACTCATTTACAAATATTTAAGTTATTTAGGATCTCTTAAAAAAACACAAGAAACTTACAAGTATATAAAAAAGTCCTTTTTAAAAATAATTATACACACACACACACACACTCACACCCCCCATCAGGTTAATTTATTCTCTTCAAACAGAAGACCCAGGGTTCCCATTAATTTCTGAGATCTTTATACAAGTATATGACTTCGTGCCTCATATTCTGATAATAATTGATCTAAGACACACAAAGGAAGCTTCATTAAGTCTTCAGTTTTCTTTATATTGACTTTCCTATTCATCATATGAATATATAGGACATGGACATTTGAACATATAGGGTCATATTCCCTGTCTTGAGAAAATGGCTCTGCCCATAAAATAGCTTATACTCCAGAACAGTTCATTCTTGTTACTTCAATCTAATTTTTTTCTGTCATTTCCAGGTCTGCCTATGACATTGTGTTTATCTGGGATGATTTTCTCTGTTTTACCAGATTTCGGTAGCTTTAAGGTGAATCAAAGAAAGAATGAATTATTTCAGTGAAACCTGGCAAAGAGTGGGAGCTGCTAAAAATTATTTGCATTTTTAAAGAAGCTAGATTTCAAAAGCTCCTGCTGTTGCAGTAGGGTATAGTCATGTAGCACTGGAAGACTCTGTTTATGAGTATTCTGCTGACAGGTGAAGCAATGTGAGCAAGAATGGGACACAGATGAAAAACCGCTAACAGATAGAAGATATACCACCTCCTTTCCAGCATAGCGAAGGGGCTGTACTGCTGGAGGAACAGGGCTGGTATTAATTCATTTATCTCTTTGTGAAGCTATGAAGTTTTTATTTTTCTAATCCTATATTTCTAGTGGACTTCACAATGACATGCATTTTATGTAAATGGCCTTGACTATTGAAGGTAAGAAGAGCGCTGCCACTAGGATGCTATGAACTTAAATCACATACACCCCACACTAACAAATATGTTTGTATGAAAAGCAACTCAAGAACACCTCAAAGATTCAAAGACACTTGAAAATTGCGGTTCAACATTTCATCAGTTCAAAATCCCAGTTCTGAGGAGCCTTAGCTAAAGATTTACATAAGCTGTGACAAAGTACATTTCTTCTTGTTTTGTTAGGGTTTATAGCAAACAAAATTATTTTCCTTCATTTATTCATCAGTTATTTGTAAATAGACTTCTCTTAGCTGTACTATTTGATGAAAATATTTATCAAACATTTTGAATTAATCATATTTGCCTGCGTAGTTTTGCAGCTACTCAAACTGATGCAGTAAAAATGCAAGCTTCACTTAAATAGAATAATGATGGAAGAGTCTGAGACAGCATGGTTTGGTTCTGATTCTTTCCCCTGGATCCATATGTGAAGTAGGAATTTGGAAGATGAAGGTGAGTATCACCTTAGGGATATATATATGTATTTGGTTGGGTAGCACAAAGGAAGTTGAAATAAGGAGTATGGATATAACAAATGCTCTTCCTTTCCCAAAGTGACTTGCTGAAATGACTAAACACTGATTTTAATAATTAAAAGGAAAAATAGAGATGTTCTTTGCCGATGCTGTATCCCTTTGGTTTTGGTAGGTATTTATCAGGAGTTAGAGGACTCAGAATCAAAGATTAGTATAAATTAACAAAGCCAAAGTTAGAGAAAGTTACAGTTTAGCCATCTGAGCTGACCTCAATCTTGCTATAAATTAAACAAATAAATAAAATCGAAGACAGTGGATTTCCTTTGCTTTATACAGATGCGTTTGGCCTCAAGTACCCAATGCCTCACTGGTATCACAATGTGTTATCACTTAATGCCTGTGCATAGAGATTAGAAAACACTTGCATTTTCTTTCACTTCACAGAAACATAAATTGTCATTTCAGATGGAGGGTCAATGTGCAATCAAGCCCGCAAGGGCAGCAGGGTGAGACAGCAGCAAGACAAATAGATGACAGCCGGCAGTAAGAGAAAGCAGCTTGCCTCAGCCAGGCATGTTGCTTACTTTTGCTCTTCTGCTGCCCCTTTTTTGTTGTCCAACATATACCTTCTGCTATCTTACTATCATTATGACTGTCCCTTCCCCTCCCCCCCCCCCCCCCCCCCCCCCCCCCCAAATAATCTTGTGGGTTATCTGAGTATGGGAAAGATCCACTTTTCTCTGAACTCTCATACCAAAATGGGTTACCAGAATGCAGATCACCTCGGTTTAGGATTAGGAAGAGGAAAATGAAGGAACAAAATTTATTGTTAGTTCTGACAAGAGCAAGCTTTCTGCGGTCACTGAGCATGACACAATGATAAACAAAGTATGACATGACTTAATTTTTATTCCTAAGTGTACTAACATGCATGTCTACTCAGGACGACAATTACTGATACCTGTAAACAGTACAGAATGTTGTGTTATTTGTTGTGATTACATTTATAACTCTGAACCACCACTGATGGAATTGCCAAAATAAGCAGGGATTTTTTTTTTGGTTCTTCCTCCATGTTCATATAGGCCTGATTTCCTTAGATGCTGACATTTTATAAATGTCATAGTTTACGAGGAAATAATAAAACCCCAGATAACACCACACAACACTGTGACCTTTAGCTGAGGGATTGCTATAAGTTCTTAAGTAAGCTCAGTAAAGAAATTCAGAGGTGAAAATTCAGGTTCTAGTAAGTAATTGAAGACTTCAAAGGTCACAGATTTAGCAGAAATTCTGTCTGTGAGTCAGAGCCAGCAATACTACTTTTTTTTTTTAGCCTGTTGCTTGTGATTTGATTTTGCAATTGATCTGCTTTAGCAACATATTATAAACAGCTTTAATTGAACATTCAGAATTTTTCATTATTACTTGGAATTGAGTTTTTTTTACAGTGACCAGTGTAATCAAACCTCCAGGCATTCCCACTGTTAATGTTATTGCTTAGGAAGTAAATTTTATGGATATGTTTCCATGACAGTATTTCTGGCAGATACTCCCAACAGGTATCTAGTTCCATTTAATGAGCCACTCCCAAAATGGAGAAAAACGTGTTTTGTCTATACTTATGAAGATTATCAGAACTGTTTTGAAGATTTAGGCTCTATCGTAGCTTGGATAGGTATCTTGAAATTTGAGGGTGCTATCACAGCTTGGATAGGTGTCTTGAAATTTGAGATAGCATCCCCCACTACAAGGAATATTGTTTTTTCCAGAAGGCAGCAGACAATAGTTAAGTTTTTGGCCTCCAAAGGGGGCCATCCCCTCCCACTCTCCAAAACAGGGAGAAAAAACCCAAAAGGTTCCTACATGCTCACAGGCTTATTCAATTTTGGCATCTATATCTGTATCCTAGAAGAACTGCACAGTTGTTTATTCCCCAGACTTCAAGAACTGAGCAGAGTATACCAGTTCAGTCTATATGGACACAGAATGGCAAGCTGGTTAGCTTTTCTAATAAGACAGACATTAAACCGTATCTCATTGCTCAAAGAATTACATCTGAAGCTGCATGTAATGTGAAGCTATAATAACCAGAAGCACAACTAAACCCCACCTAAACAATTATTATTTAAGCCCAAAATCAGTATGTGTAAAAAACTAACAAGAAATAAAAATTAGTATATTTAAGTACGGAGGTACTTGATAAAGTGTATTTATCAATTAAGTCAATGAAGTGCAGGCTCCTGAGAAGTGTAGTGATAGATAATGCTACAAAGGCAGAAAGTCACTGTTCTGTGTGCTGCATTTGAAATAAAAGCAGGAAGAACTAGACATCTGCTGTGATGTTGTGGGAATAGAAACTTTGCTATAGGTAGCACAAAAGACATGGGATGGCTTCCTCCAAAATTAAGTATTACTAATCCTGGAAAAACAGAGAAAATATTACCTGTAAATGAGATATATTTGTTGCAAACCCACAAAATTTCCTAGAGATTGGTGGCATTGGGAAATGTGGACGATGGGTTACAGGAGAGTTTTAATTGGTTGTTCAAATGGTCTTAAAAGCACAACTTGTGGTTTAATACTCCTGGGAATTGAAAACTTAGTTTGTACCTCAGGGATAGAATCATGTATAGAACAGGAAGTTTGAAATCTAGTCAGAAGCTATCCTGGATAGTCACTGCGGCTTGAGCTCATATGAGAGTTGTGTATGTTTAAATGGAATTGAAATTCTGAGAATACATAGAGAGACATTTTCTTACCGTACACACAGCACCTTTACATCAATCACAGCACCAATATATAGATGTTTTCTCACCTGCATGCTCAGCACCAATCAGGACTTCTAACAGGTTCATTCCACACTTCCAGAAGACAAGCAACAATATAGAACATAGTACAAATCTAATTCACATTTGCCTTAGTCTAAGGTTTAAATGACTTGACCCAGCTCCTAAAGTATTTTGATTGCAATTGCTGAAAATCAAAAAATCCCCACAACTGACAAATGGTGAAAAGAAATTATTTGATCCAAGTCTGAGGCAAGCATTTTGTTGCAATCTGCTATCTAGGAAATTAATCGTGCATGTACCATGTAAATATATGAGTGCCTGCTAAAATGGCATGAATAGTGATACTCCTGACACACTTAAGAGTACTGTTAAAATATTAATCATTTGGTAATAGAAAAGGAAGCATTTAGGTAGTATGGCACTCCTACTCCAGTAAGTTATAAATGTTACTTTTGACATAAGCTCCGTGGATCTCTGAACTCTCAAAGCAGTAGGTGTAGTCAGAGTAGAGAAGTCAGGTGTAAAATAAAATACAAAAAAACATCAAAAACTATTTCTAGCACACAGAAACATCTCAGCAGTAGGTTACTTGGTAGTTCCATATAGAATTTTTATTGTGTTGGTGAATTAATGCATGCTCTAAATATCGCAAATAAAATAGCGGTTGCTTTGCTATAACTGTGAATGACTGGTACCGTTCTGTAACATCATTTATTACAAAATATCACAAAACCAGCTTCTTGAGTCACATACAAAAATCTCCTAATGCCTGAACTGTAGAAAGAAATCTCTCTCAAACTTCTAACTGTGCTAAAAGTTCTTCTAAGTCCTTCTCCATTCAAATTTTGTGAATGTCAATTTGTTCCAGCTCACACTTTCAAATTTATTGAATCTTATTGGTTTTCTTGTCAAAAAACCTGGGTTCGAGCTTAGAGGGCTTTTGCATGTCAATGCTGATTGTATCCCCAGAAAATGACATATCATTATATCTCAGTCCTCAACTACCTACGAATATAATGTATTTTAGAATAAAAGATTCATCGGAAACAGCTAAAACTCAGAGTAGATGAAATCACAGACCTTTCTGTTGATAATGGGAACTCTTGCACTCACACAGAATAATTTGAGAGGAAAAGGCCTATTTTGGATCCAGATATAATTTTGTCTCTTCCTTAAATCTTGAAAAAAATATTTGCTGTTAGTTACTTTTGGTTAGATGTCAAATCCACAGAAATTTATAATTATGATTGTGTAGTAAACAACGTTGCTACTGATAAGTTATGAATGCTTTGCAAACATAACCATGCATTTTTTAAATTTAACATGCAACAGCGATGGAAGACAGCATGAGATATTTCTCTACAGATTTTGCAGTGTAACTCGTTCATAATATCTTTAATACTCTTCAGCAATAATCTGTTAAAAATTAATTTTACTGTCATAGCAAAGAGTATTTTGAATACACTTTGCACATCTAAAACTGATTTATATCTTAATTTTTTTTCTACAATAGTATTTTGCAGTTACATTGCACCTCCTACAAAAATAGATTCTAGAAGACCCCACATACACTGCTGAAAGTCAAGTTCATAAAACAGCTGTGATTGAATACAATAATTGCTGGGTATTAGAAAGAAGTAAGACATCAGATTTCATATGTAAAGGATCATGTGGAAAATATTAATTAGAAGTTATTAAGAACCTAATCTGAGGGTCATTTAGGAAAGGTCAGTTGCAACTATTTCAAAGAGGAAATGGAAAGAATATGAATGCCTCTCCCTTCCCTCTTCCATCATTAAGCACTCATTATGAGACATGATTAAGCAAAGTGTTTGAAATCCTGCAACTAGTTGATCACTTAGTCTGTGCAGCAGAAGGTTAAAGACTATTCCATGTTAGATTGAGCCATCTAATGAGATACTCTGATGAAGATTCTGCACAATTGGAATCTTGCTCTTGAAAAATCCTGAGAGACTGAATTTACCTCTGTGTGTGGACTTTTTTTTCTAAACAGATAAAATGATGAATCTCTATACAAAACCATTAATCTCTAAATGAATTAGCATTGCAAGGTTCTGGGATCAGGAAAGTTAAATTCTCTTTTCAAGATTCACTAGTAAGAGAACCTGTTTGAGGTATTTAAGCAAGAATGAGGGGGAAAACCACCTTGTTCTCATTCTTGACGAAATCTTGTGTTGCAGTGTTTTGCTGCAACAACAGAGCAACACTCTGAAGTAGGATCAGGGAGGTTGGAGTTTTGTAAGTGAGCCACTGAGAGGTCTCAGTGTGGGGAGGTGAAGGTCCAATAACAGGTCCTATTCGGGCTTCTGATTCTGCAGCTATGGCGATAAGTGGGGATCTCCGCCCATCTCCTCACTGACCCCTTAAATCCTTCCCAGCATCACTAATAATCTTCAAGGGTAACTTCAAGAAGTTACTGTTCATAAGAATTAATGGGCTTGATTCCCCAGTGCATTAGAGCTTCTTTTTTTATTGCAAACTAGGCAGAAGCCAGCTGCTATGAGAACCAATGGTGGGAATATTCTCTGGAAGTAGTTTCGGTAATACTTCTGGCCGTAATAACTTCCAGCTGTAGCTTCTTCCGCAATACCTTCTAGCTGTGGCTGTAAGACACCAACCAAGGATAAAAGGGTGCCTTTTAACAAAATCCTTTGTCTTCTATGGTCTGCTATGAGACTGTAAAATAGACTTCACTCTACTTTACTGATACCCGCCACTGTATAACCGCCTGGTTCACATTCACTGAGTCTGTGGAAAAGCAATCACTGCATCAACTATTTCACATTCTTCTTGATAGCTGTCAATCTTATGCATTCAAGCCACCTCAGATGTGATGCTGCAGAAACATTATTTGTTTGGTTTTTTTCCAGAAAAGTACCTCTCTCTTTCCTATAATTACCTTAAGAGTAGTATCCCATCTGCCTCTCCAAATGGTGTTCATATTTCCAGATTTTTCCTCAGTCATAATTTTAAAATATAGAGCTGTTTACAGAACACTACATTAAGTATTTCAGATTTCAAAATATGGTTTTGCTCTTATTCTAAACCAAAGCATTATAAACTCCATCAGGCAAATACATTTTTCTGAAGACAATTTGTTTTGCCTCAAACAGTTAATTTTTAAACTTTTTTTTTTTTACTTGGTATTATAACACAATTAAAAACAAAATCACTATTAAAACTTGTTCTAAAAAAATATACTCTTTGTAACAAGTTTTAAAATGGGATAACTTGAAGTTGCCAGGACTTCTTCCTAATTTTTATGTTTGCTTTTTCTTGAAACAGATTTCTAAGAATAAACCCCTGTTTTTAATCAAAGATTTTGATTTGAGCAACACATTCTCACAGAAGTAGCTCTGTTGCTTTTCCTACCTATGTTAATTAGAAATGCTAGCCATAGGGTTTTTTTGTACAGAAAAAAGAATTGGCTAATCTAGGCTGCTCCGTACAGAGATGGCCACACCGGCTGCACAGTTGTCACTTGCCAAATTGGGATGATTTCCTATGGGAAATCTGGGTGTACCCTGAAAAACCATCCTATGAGCTCTTGGCCAAACAACATCTGAATTCAGAGGTCCCGCAAGAATTCACAGGTATGGGATCTCTGGAGAAGCTTTCCTTTTGGACCAATTATGGAACGAGTTTGACAGGCTTAATGTGGATAAAGTTACCGTTAGATCTTTCACATTACTGTTAGATATTTTGGAAATGCTGCGTAGACTTTCAAGCAGGCAGAGTACTATAAGAAAAACACTCTTCCATTCAACAAGCTGCAAATCTGTTATTACACTGATTTTTATCCAGCTCCCCATGTTCCTGAAAACACATAGTTTCAAACATCACACTACATACTCTCTTGAGTGACAAGTTTTCCTCCCTGCACAACATTCCCTGTTTGACGTCATACAAAAGTATAATTGGCATAAAGATATGAATAATGAGAATGTCCTTTCAATAAGATATCTTAAAGTATTTAAAGAATTTTTAAAAGTTTGTTTTGTGGAACTTATCAGTATCTATGTATAAACTACATATTAGAAGAATATCTACAGTTACCTCTTCAAAACACATCTTGGGTTCTTTTTCCTCGTTATTATTCTGGGAGAAGCAGGCAGTGATGTACACACTTATATGTACTGTGTGCCATTACCACTGCATTCAAGTATACTGCAGTCTTTTCACTTATTTGTAAGCCTTCTGCAAACTCAGTAAGTCCAGCATGAAGGACTGTATGCAATAGACCTTGGTTCTATACAAATAAATATACCAGCTCAAGCCCTTATCCAACAACATGGGAAACCTAAATGCACGTTCTTTGAATTAACAAACACATCTGTTTGCTCTAGAATTACGTATGAAAAAGAGAAATTATAAAAAGTTATAAACTTGGAGTAAAAGAACAGCAGAACCTTTTTCTAAATTATGATTAAGCATCCTTCTTCCAGGAACTGTTCACTAACTATTTGCAACCTGCTTATAGGAATATTCCAAAGATCACAGTTCTCTCTGTGCCATCCCCCAAATTATACATACTGCAAGCATTAATCCTAGTGTCCTCTTTCAGGTCTATTTATAGCTGGCCATGCAGGGATTTTGACATGAAAGCCAGCTTAATTATTTTGGTTCGGTTTTGTATTTTTTTGTTTGTTTGGTGGGGGTTTTTTTAAGCATTGGAACTTTGTTAGTATCAGCTGTGCTAACCCTCAGAGTAAAATCTTTACACCAAGAGAGGCTAAGACCTATCACTGATACATTAAATACTGCCATAAATCAGGAAAACTCCTCCTTCGTCCACTACTCTTCATGTAAATTCAAGATTTATAATGTGCCACTGAAGAGATTCTGAACAGACAGTCTGTAAAGCTGAAGCTCCTCACGGTAGCTTTTTAAAGGTTCACCTCTTTATCCACAACAACCTAGAGACAGACAATGCTACATTTCCATGTACAGGAACCTGGCAGAAAGATGAACACCTTAGGCATAGAGTCACATTCTCTGCTTTCATTGTTATTCCAAGGCAAAGTGTTTTTCTTCATTCAAATCACCATTTCTCCCTAGGATACTTCCATCTGACTGTCCCATTTTCTTCATGTGCCTGCTTAGCGCTTCTGCAGAAGCAGGAGTTGCTCTTTCATTTGGTGACTGTCTTGCACTTTGGGAACATTCTCCATTCTGCCTGAGTTGTCTCTGGTTTTTGCAAAGTTTTCTATTATACCATGAACAAAAGTCTTGAGATCAAGTTGCTGGCCCAAAGTGAATAACCAGGACCCTTTGAAAAAGGGTTTCCAAAAGTTCTGTCTCTGCGGCATCCTCATGTGTCCATCACAAATCAGCAACCATTTGCCAGGTAGAAGGTATAATGAACTGTATTAAGAAAGCTGACTGAAGGAATGCAAATACATATGAGATACGTATGGCCCGATGTGCTTCCAAGGAGAGTGGTTTAGTTAGAGGTTGCTTTGTTCTTTACTGCTAACAGGTAGCTAACACTGGATTGCTCCTACAGCTTCTCGGCACATGTTGATCTTGGTTTTATTTTTACTTGACAGCTTACAGGGCACACAATTCAAATTAAGGAGTAAAATTTTTACATTTTCATGTTTAGCAAGTACCAGAAGATCATTAGACTGTGCCATTATCTAGTCGATGACTTCACACAGCCAGGTGCTGAACTGCACTCTTCCCTTAGTGGATAAGGAGGACAATGAAGAAGGAGAGTAGGGCTGCAGCTGTATTTCCATTGCAGCTACCTGGGAGTCAGAGTGATGCTGTTTCACACTTCTTGGAAAAGAAATACTTCATTCTTCAGTCCACTCGTACAACACATGGTGTTCACCTTTTTCTCCGTCATTGTCCTTTGTCCAGTTTTATAGAGGACCTGTGACGTTGGTCAGTTATTTATCAGATTCCTACTGATGTGGTAGCTTCACCTAGGGGAAGCAGAGCATGAACTTGTAGCACTGCAGTGCCCTGAAGGATACAGATATTATAGGTGTGAAAACCGAGCATTTTGTTTATTGGATATCGGTTGAACATGACGAGGCAGAACACAAGATGTGTAAGTGTGCTACTGGTTGGGAAAAAAAAGCAGTCCTGCTTATTGAGGAGGAATTAGAAATAAAGAATAGCAGAAATAAATTTAACTA
This sequence comes from Falco naumanni, assembly GCF_017639655.2. Classification (NCBI taxonomy): domain Eukaryota; kingdom Metazoa; phylum Chordata; class Aves; order Falconiformes; family Falconidae; genus Falco; species Falco naumanni. Next base: position 11,262,851 of record NC_054064.1, on the reverse strand, counting down.
TTTTGAAGGGCAGATACTTTTGTGTTCTGAAATTGAGGCCTAACAACTGCTTTAACCCCTATTTTACTCCCGAAACAATCCTGAGAAAATAGATTAGTAATATGCAGAGCCAAATGAGATTTCATATCTCATGAGTCTCCAAAGACGTTTGTGACTAGGTATGAAGTACTACTTCTATCAGGCAGTCTCCACTGCTAGTCTTCCTAGCTGAACTGAATGCTACTTTTGAAGATGTTCAGCCCTTCCAGCCATGTCAGTCACAAGTTCTGTCAGAAAGCAGGGTAACAATACTCTTTTCTTCTGTAGGTTAGGAGCAATTTGTTCCACAAGATGCCACAGTGTGACAAAGTCTGTTGAAGAGAAGATAATCTTCAGTTATCAAGGTAGCATCTGTAATCTCAAAAGCGATTAGTCACTTCAAAGAGGATAGCTCATTGATTACATCCTTGGAGTTAGAAGAAAATTCAGAATGGTTTTGATGAGGTCCAGCATGTCACCACAGGGAAGGAGCATTTTCTCTATTTCAGAAGGGCAATGCGTGCACTCTGTGGCCACTCATTCTAATTATGAGAGGTCCTCATCACCCCAAACCCCAAGATTCTTATATGTGCATAGAAAACAAGGCAGGTTTTCATTTAGCTTCAGGAATTATAATTTGATGTCATTAATGTTTTTATGTACACAGTTTAGGCTACTTTATTACACATAAACTAACATATCACAGGTTTGACAATACCTGCATGGGGCAGACAGTCATACATCTTTCTTTAGACAGATTAATGAGAGATTTTGTGAAGTAAAGAGCTCATTTAGGAATTATGTCTGAGACTATTGCAAAGCCTTGTCTATGCAAGTACATTAAAGGTGATAAAATATTTAGAATTACTTTAATGAATCTATTCTTATCTCTAAAGGAAAAGAAAGGGGGGCAAATCATGTAGTTAGAGCTTAATGGAAAAGGTTTATGTGCTGACACATGCTGTTTTGTTAACCTTCTTCCAGTTAATTCATCATGTATTGTTGAAAAGCCTCTCACGATGCAGTAAGAGAGTGTCTCCTGTAAGCCAGGCAAAATAATTAACAGAGTTGAGGTGCTCGGGGTTTATACTATGGCAAATATAAACCATGCTTCTCTGTGTCATCTGCTATATATTCAAGATCTTATAGGTATGACCATTTGTCATCCTTTTCTTTTACAGAATGTGGAAAAAAAATATTTAAGGTATCCTTAAAGGTCTCACACCATTCCTTCCCTGAAATAGCCCAGCCCCTACTTCTTCAAGAATCCATTGCTAATTGCAGAAGACATGACTCCTATTTTTAAGTTACTCCATCAGCTCACTGAATGTGGAAGTCCAATGAACAAAAATATACCAAAAACCTGAAAGAGGATTTCACTACACTTTTTGCTGTTAGAGGGGCTCAGCTTTCCTCTGATGAGCATTATCAGACCTCTTGATGACCATAGTTCTGTTTTTCTTTATTTTCATAGCTTTCTTACACTGTGCAAAACCTGCAGATAAAATAGAGGGGACACTGATTTAAGTGAGAGGTGTTTTTTTCCATTAGCTTCAGTGGCAGATTTTACTGGGAAAACTTCTGCCATATTCACCTATATTTTTACTGAGAAATACTGGAAGAAATGTAGTTCTTTTCCTCCCATCTAGGCCATTCTTTTTCAGCAATGTCTTTTCTGGTGTTGAAAAGCACTCTTCCTCTTCTTTTTTTTTTTTTTTTTTTTTTTTTTTAAATTTTCAATATGTTTATCCCCCTTTTAAATTCAGTTTCACCAGTGAAGCATAGTAGACTGGAATTTCCATCCAAACATTGCTGGATTCTCTTTTATGAATATGAATTACTATTGAATTTTTCTGGTAGCATCAGATAACAATGTGGCAGAAAGGTCTTAATTGTAATGAAAGACATATTTTTCACACAAGAGTGAAGCATGCTATACCATTAAAGAAAAGGACTAAGAGTTAAATGATCTGGGTCATTGAGCAGCTGTGGGCAAATAATTTAGAACAGCCTTCCCTAACTTCCGTGAAATCTGACAGCCAATTTAGATTTCACATGTGCAGCATCCATGAAAATCAGGTCAGTCATCTGAAGTGCCCATATCTGAGTTTATCACACATGCTTTATGAGATAAGTGTTCAAAGTCTCTATGGCACTTTTTCTCCAGAAGACTAAAAATATTTTGGTTCTTTCACAAGTGTATAAAATAAGGCTTAACTAATTAATTTAATGTACCACTATTACTAAATAATTAAACCTCTTAAAGATCCACAGATGAAAGCTGCTAAGGAAACACTATCATTAAGAAGCCGGTGCTAAGAAATGTGCAATTCATGGTAGCAAATAGCAAGTAGTTCTAATGAGGTCTCAACATACCTCTTTTACTTTCTCATTGGGTATGATAAACCAGTTGGATTGGAAAAACAGTGGTAACAGACATTTCTTCTTCTATGATTATAAGCAAAAAGTGTGAAAAGACATTGTCCACCCCGTTGCTGCAAATTCTGACATTGAACGGCTGACAAAATCCTTCTAGCAACTGCATTACTGTCTGAAATAAGGCATTAAAGGTTTAGAAAGATTAGAGAAGAAACTGATTTAGAGTTTAACATTATCCTCTGACCTACTACATATAATGACTAACGTGTTTTAAGATTAGAGGGCATGTCCAGACAGGATGTGGAAAGGTTATAAGCTGAACGATGCAGCATTTTTCATTGATGAGTATTAGAGGCAAATTCTATTAGGAAGACACTTCCTTTATCTTTTACACTGCTTGTCTCCCACAGATGCATAGAGGTATAGAACAAACTGCATCTTCTAACACTTTATTGAAGTGTCATGGGACTTTTACACCCAATTTGTCACTTCAAAAAAAAAAAAAAAATCAGCTAGAACTACATGTCATCATAAAGAGTCCGTTTTTTACAAATTTTAAATTCAAAGCTGAATAGTGAAGGTCCCCCTTTTACTTACAGTGCTCCTCATTCAGCAAAGACAGACCTCATCCATGCCCTACAGATCAGTCTGGTCCCAAGCGGGTTGTACTCATGAGCCAGTGTAATCATGTCTGCTTATTATTTTACAAGTCCCCACAAAATTGAAGAATATCAAGGATGAACCAAGACACTGAAGATGATGAACTCGATCAGATCTTCAGTACTGGATATCATACTGGAAAGTCTTTGGGGCACAGGCCAAGGAGACTCCAGTTCAATTATTTTTCCAACTGAACTGTCTTTGCTGCACCAAGACAGCAGAGAAACCATTCCTCAATTTTATTATCAAACAAGGCAAATTTAGACCTGGAAAACAAATGCAAAGGTTGCAGCAGCTGCGTTTTAGATTAGAAATACTTTCTGAATGCCAACCAATGCCTAATTTCCCAGGACATGAAAAGCTAACTCCCCTCCCCATTTCCTATTATACCAGATAGCTGCAAAAGCAGCACTTCAGAAATAAAACCTTTTTGTGTGAACTCCATTTCTTTTCCTTTTTTAAAAAAATAAACCAAAACAGTCTGTCAAATCAATTCTTTTATATAAAAAGATTCTTAACAGCTAATGGTTTTGCGACGTATTTAGCACATCATGAAAGCACAGTGTTAATTGTTTATAGCAGTGCAGATGATTTTGCTATTTACTTTCCAGATCACCACTTCCACAGAAAATTCACGATAAGTATTGCATTATGTAAAACTGTGTTCAATAAAGCCATTTTGTGCAATTTTTTTCTAATGTACATTGGATTTAGTTAATGTAAAATTTGTAAATTAATGTCACATCGTTAGTTATATTTCAATGTAAACAATTAAAATATCATATATAATTAGAAACACAGAAGTGAAGCAGTATTATTCTCCCCAGCTGAGATAGATAAACTCTGTCCCAGTTCAGCCAGCTTAAATCTTCTGAGATGCAAATAATATTTGAGGATCCTTTCTTGAGAATTGCTATAGTCTACAAGGTTTTGATATTTTTTTCTTCCACTGGATGATGCAATATTTAGTTACAACTTCTTTAATTTACCATATTATATAATTCAGAATTGGAAACACACACCAGACAGTAGAGGGAAAATACGCCAGTTCAATGATCCCTTATCTCACACAGTGGACTGGTTTCCCTGACAATTTAACTATGTGATTTTATTTCAAAAGATGGTTGAATGGAAACTGTACTCTGAGAAAAACAGACATGTCACCTACATGAAAAAAAAAAACAAACACCAAACCAAGTTGACAAGAAAAAGGTCACCATAAAGTAGCAACTTTACTGAAGTGCTACGTCTGCAAGGCAAAGCCATCAGTAAAACTGCAGCATATAAATAGGAAGGGTCTTAACAACCTGCCATCCTATTCAAATTGCAAGAGAAACTGAGATATTTTTGTATATTAGGATGGTGATAGCTTTTAAGAATGAACATGGAGGGGTGTAATACAGAGAAGTGTCTACTAACCTCGGTAGGCAGGAAAAGGATAAGTTACATCAATAGATGACTTTATTATTTCAGGTAATGTAAGTTGGCACACTGTAGTAACAAAGTTGTGCTGAAGGGTTTCTCCCTATAAACTGAGGGTGAATGAACTGCCATGTAACATCTTTCACTACCAGAAGCGCTGGAAAGTGCTCTAACGAATAACACATATGCTGTTACCAGATACAATGTGCACAGACCTGAAGCAGTTTAAAAGAATCCTTCTGTCAACTGTCCATGATCTGAGCATGCAAGGTGTGAAGAACACCCTTTTTTCCAATCCAGGACTTGTTATCCTGTTCTTTACATCACAAATATTCCTGAATACAAACCAGCAATGGTTTTGGTACTACCTAGAGCACTCAGAGCTGATGGTTTGCACATCATAAGCCACAGTCATAGAAAACATACAAATTCCAGACAAGATAAAATGAGAAGATAGAAGGAAAAGCCCAGGAAGGTAAGGGTCACAGAGCACATCAGCAGAGGACCCCGGTGAAGATTGCCACCTCCTCTTCTACTCAGCAAGATCTCCTGTTTTATCAGGCAGTACTGTCTTTCATAGTAAGCACTTTATTTTCTAACGTAAGCAGCAAAACTATAGCTGACCATCCCCATTCTAACCAGCATGAGATACTTCTTCCAGTAAGTGTGTAAAAATCACCATTCCAGATTGTGAAAGTTTAGAACAATTAACTGATTAAAGCTGGAAAAGAGAGTATCATAACATTTTTGCAAAGCATTTTTAGTAATCCAATGGTCAAGTTCATTTTTGTTTGTTTTGTTTGTTTTTTTAGTATAAACTTGCAACAAACTGTTTTTATTTCTTGGTTAAAACAAGTAGAACTATACGTTACTCGTGGCACAGGATCACAACACATGTGAGGACATAAGGGGTCATTAGTGAAGAAGTGCAAATGCTGGGATTTTCAATCACTTGCATTGACAGCTGTCAGCTCAAACGCAATTATCACTTAAAACCAACTGCAGTAAGTGTGATTGAAAACAAACTCAGTGAAGGAGATTGTTGTTGTGAATACATATTCTCCAGAGCTCTTGTTAACGGATGTCATGCAAATGTCCTGAAGGAACACCAGAACATCCTTGAAATAATTCTACCTGTAACAAACTTCTGTAATAGAAAGAACTCGTTTACTTACTCAGAAATGCAGACTGGCAGATTGGATCCCTGAATTACACAGCTTTGGCGCTGCTGTTCTATTCTAGGGGTCAGTCAACGTGTCATAAACTTAAATGGAACAATAATTACATTGCTCTGTGAAAAGCCTACATTTTATTATTTTTCTTTTAATTTACTTTATATGAATGTAACATTCTGGTAGTAAAGTGGTCATACTCATTTTGAAAATCATACAGTCAGAGATTCAGACTCCATAGTTTGCAGGAAAACCTGTGAATCCACATAATTATCTTCATCTTAGGGAACCAAAACATGCTGCAGCATGCAGGATCACTCCTCTAGCCTACTTCCAGAGAAACATCTGTGACCACAACAACAGGAATGTGACAGCCCAACAAGGTTACCTATGGTTACAGCTGGAGAAATGAGTAGGAGGTTGGCAGAAGGTGTTTAGATGATATTTTGATGTATCAAAGTGGATTTGATTCCACAATTAAAGGCTGAGTGAGCTTTTACATATTATCTTTTAGCAGACACTCTACTGAAGCGATTAATAGAACTGGTAAGGAAGGCAACTAACCAGCTTAAATATTAATGGAAATCATCCCTGAATTTTCATGACACAATAACCATAAAAAAGATGCTTCAAATGTTCAGTTACAGAAATCTTCAAATAACAACAATAATTGGATAAACACATTGGCCTTACAGTACAAATGCAAATTGTAAATGCACTTCTTTAGAAAGTATAGTTGCAAGAAAAATGTAAAAGCCTTAATTTCAGCATACCTTCCATGATTCCAAAGACTGACTTTAACAAGAGAGTCCAGGAATTTGAAGCCTACATTTTTTAGTCCGCTGTACTTGGTATGTTTGAACAATGCAATTAATATGCAGCTTTTTCCAGAGCTTTCCAGGCTCCACAGTTACTTACTAAATGGAAATTTACTTTAACTGAAGGTAACATCTGGAAATGTGTATCGTGACTGATGACAAACAAGATGGCCTATACAGCTGCTCTGCCGTAGGCAGTCTCTACAAAAAATAAGTCTGGCAAAGTGACTCGGTTCAAGTGAAATTTACGGTAACCTGTTACAGGCTGCCTGAACTATCAAGAGAGCCGCTTCTGTCATGCAGTTATCTCTGGCTTCTCCTTCTCTAAACATATGTACAAGTTATAGGAAAAGGAAGCTCATTTTTATATAAGTTGTTATGCTTGTTGGAAGATTGCTCACAGTGGCAACTACTGCTATAATGGCTTCTATTTCAGTATTTCTTTTAGAGGAATTGTCTGCCAGAGTTGTTCTGTTTTCATATGTATCACACAAAACCAAGACTACAGGATGAATTGTCCCTCTCAATTTATACACCCCCATCCTTCAACTCCTAAGTTCTCCAGACCCTATACTCAGTAAAGCTTTGAGAATCTTGGATCATTGCTTAATATCCCAGCTCAAGTGAAATACAGCTTTTTGATAACCACTCCTTTCTAGTCTGTACTCATTGTGAACAGAAGTGAGTCCTTCAGCTGAAATTTCCAAAGTTGGGTTCCACCCTCCTCTACAAAGTGAAAAAAACCCTGACAACCCTCCAACCAAAGTTCTTATATTATTTATCTACTTCTGCTTAACTGATGCTTTGTAGCCTGTTATGGTTTCACAAGGATTGGGCTGGAAAGGGAAACCTGGAACAAACTGGATGCGTTTTCCCATTGTTGGTCTCAGTGGAAACACAGTATTAGTTTGATTCAACTAATTGTAAAACAAGGCAGGAACAAGGCTTGTGGCATTATGGCACTGTATTTTAGGAAATTTAGGAAATATGGTTTTATATAATCACAAACATTTGCAGTAAAGAATACCATAGGCTGCTTTTCCAGCTTTATCTCAACTTGACAAATGTGATGACCAGGTATCGTTCTAAGGCCATAATGAGGTATTGCTTTTGTGCGTTGAGAAACTTAAGTATAACACACTGAAAAGCATGTTTCTTTCCAAACAAATATTTAAAAATAAATAAATCTAATGAAAATAAATCCTCAGTAGTTGTTTTCAAAAATTGACAGATTTTTGTTGATATGTAGTGATTCTGTTAAAAGAAGTAATTTGTTTATATCTTGAATGTTTTAATGATGTTATGCTTGAATAGCACTAAATTTAGAAAATATAAGAATCAGGATAATTTAAATCTACACATTATTTCCATGTGAGGATGTACACAAATTTGACCTGGGATACATGTCCAAGATTTGGATACTTAAAATTTATCTTTGCAGTCTCTAGCAATTTGGATTCAGAATGTTACAAAGAACCAAAGTGACATAATGCATCTTGTTAGATTATTGTATAAAGCCATCTTTAGATAATCATCCGAATTCTTTTTTTTCAATGGAAAGAAATCATTTGGATTAAAAAAATGAAAGTTATATTTATTACGTATATGCTTTTTGTTTATAATCTGATCCTGAAATCATTATACCCTATAGTGAAAAAACACTACATTGCTAAAGATACAGCACCTCATCCTTAATCAGCTGGAAAAAGAGTGCTAGTGATCTGGGCAAGAGTCTCAAATTCAATTCCAAATGAAGTCCCTGAGCTGAAAACTTCAAAATAGCCTTTAGTCAAGAGGACCCTCTAGAATAAACAAATACCGAGTTTTCATATTTCAAGCTTCTGACTTGCAAAGAACAGACTGTGTATGCAGCTAAATTTGTATATTTCAACTTATTTTAAAAAACGATAATCACATTGTATCACTGAATTCCATAACTACTTTACTCTATTGTATTTCAGATGTTTGCTATGCAACTTTTGATATTTCAGGCATCACATTTACTTCTTTAAATCACCTGGTTACAAGAATATTTTCTTGTCCATTCCTCTTGTGGAACAAGTGTCTCCTTCAGTGCCTGCATCTGTTCTAGGAATACATACAAGCAAAAAAACCCACCTCAATTAAAAAAAACCACATCAATGTACCTGCATTTACTTTTTATCAGACACCTAGAGACTCCTTGTCTCCCAGGACCCTTTCCCAGGCTGCCGAGATGGAGGCAAGGTAGTACGTGGAAATCCAGGTACTAGCAAATAAAATATCATGGTTAGCAAATGACAGAATATTAGATCTCTCCTGAAACTAGAGTCATGTTGACACTAATATGATGCTTAACATGCACTGTATCACCTCTTTTAAATTATTTTAGCCTAAACCTCTCTCGGTAAAGTTTCATTTATCCTTTGTTAAACTAACCCTATAATTACTGTATGATCTAAAAATAAGCACTTGTTCTTTTTCATTATATTTAAGTTATACAGATACCTGAGGAAATGCACAAGCATGTTGTTCTTGAATCTAGTTTTCAGGCAAAATTAATAAGATGACAGCAGAATAAGTTTCTTGAAAATAATTTTGGCAAATAAACTTACTTTACTACAGCACTCCAGGCATTCAACTCAACTTGTAAAATGCGTCACCAAGTATCAGACAAAAATAAAGCAGTCTTCTAACCAGGTTTTTGCTTTTATTACCAGACAGGTGATTACCAGCAAATTTCCCTTTACTAGTCAACAGTTTTCATGCCTGAGGAAACCTGGCTGGAGTTGGGAGCTACTGTCAAATATTGCTGTGATTTGCTGCCAATGTTTGATGACCTCTTGCCTCACCACGCAACTCTTTCTTGCCTCAGACCAAGTTCCAGCATGGACATTAGCTCCTGTTTTGTACATGGCTTCATACAGTAGTTTCTTAACCTTCACTGATACCTAGAGAGATATAAACAGAACTGAACAAGTGTGGGAAGGAATATACAAAGTGGAGACCACACACAGTTTCAAGTGCAGACTGCACCAGAACCCGCTCTATGTTAGTGATGTGTCAGCCCCAGCACTGACAGTCACTTTCTGCAGTAAGATGAACACCAAGTACCTTCAAATCATCTTATTTATTCAGCTCAATATCAAATATGGTGTGGCAATTTCACAATGGCTGCATCCCTCAGTACCCAACTACTGGTTAAGTCCATCTGACAATCCTGAAGTGAAACACCTTCACACAATTAGAAGTGTGTCTTTAGATTTCGTTTTTTTGGAAGAAAAAGCAACAAACAGCTCTGAAAAGAAAGGAAAGAAAACAAACTGGTCAGACAGAAAGAAAAAGATTGATTGTAATACTAAAAATTCTGTGATAAGGTAATGAGTGTTCTAAAGCAGCTTAGGACCTGCAAAGTACGATTACTGTTCTGTTAGAAAAAGGTACCTGCATCTTAACAAATTTGGTTCACACTGGTTTTTAAGAGCCTAAGAGCTTCTTTTTCACTTTAACTTGTTAAGAATACAAAAACGTAATTAAAGGAGGTGGTGGGATGCTTACATGTGTATTGAATGCCATATAGAAACCTAAGCCCAAGATGGAACCACTACCTGTAGGGACCTGGTCATGAGACAGGAGAACACTGAGGTAAGAGTGATGCCCCATCCCCCTAGGTCCATGGTGCTGGTTCACACAGGACTAGAGGATCTGAGACCTAGGTTGCTGGATACATGTAGCGTGTGAATGCTATATAGTTGGAATCACTATTTTTTTCCCTAGTTAGTAAATAAATTTTAGATTGTATGTCACTGGATATTGGGGTTTTAGTCCTGTGGCCACATAACTGGCTATCTGTGGACTTGCATGATGTTAGAAAACCCAAGCTGAAACAAATCCAATGCAGTTTCTCTGGATATTTCATAATCTACAGAGGATGCTTCATGTTGTGCCACAAATGTGAAGTCTGAAAAAAAATTAAATCCATGTAAAAAGAAACTTATTCCAATTGAACAATGAGAACATTGATTTTCATAACTTTATCTAAAGAATGTTTTTAAATGAAGATGATATAAAAGCCAAAGTTCATAAATCTGGATTCAGAATAATAATTGTCCTAGTAATGATCCACAGATAGTTGAACAAAAATTCTCATTCATGTAAATTCAGCTCAAGTACATTTGTTGATAATAAACTTCTCTGTATTTCTATAGATATGTGTCCTCTTTATCTATATTTTTATATATTCAGGAGATGAAAGAGGTGGGAAATGTTACTTTCTATATTTTTTCCTTTCTTTTTCACTCTTTCGCTAATCAATTCACAGTGATCTGTTTTTGACTATGAAAATATGACCTTATTTTTCTCCAATGAAATTTTATTTCTAAATGTGGTCTCTCAAATCTGGAGTGGGAAAACAACTGAATCACTAGTTAAGAATGCAAAAAACTCTCAGACATGCTACAGCCTAATGAAGACCCTAAGCCTTAACAGGAACAGAGGATTTTTTTTTGCCTTTCAGGAATTCTTTCACAAATTAAACACTCAAACCAATAGGTCACACTACTCTAGAGATGATTATTTTCAAGTCTACTGCCTGTTTCATATTCAAAGAACATAGAAAATAGTATTTTTGCTTATGAGTTGGCAAAGCTCCTGGCATAATGGGAATATAAAAGCAAAATGTATGCTCTTCCCCTGAGCACTGGGTTTTGCATAACTTGTTTTACATATTAAGCAATACTGACAAAGTGGTATTTTTAATCTCCCCACAAAATATAGGCTGGTGTTCCCAGGTGCCCCATGAGCAGCCTTTATTTGAGCAGTTCTATTAACATCATTGTAATTCTACATGCATAGATGGGTATAATTTGGATCAGCTGACCAGTCTATTTTTCTATGGAAAAACTTCCCATATGTGCTAGTATTATAGAATCCTCCTAATAAAAAAAAAAAAAAATTAAAAAAAATAGCCCTCATTGAAAGCTTGAAAGATTAGGTCCAATCAGCCAATAAAACTCTGATGGAGTAGGAATTCAAAAAGAAAGATAAAGGATGATAATAAAACCAATTTGCATCTTTCTTTTTTAATGTGGAAGTTCAACTCTACTTTGATTAGGCATTCAAACAGCTGTTCTGATGTCTTTCTGGCATCTCTTAACTAACAGGAAAAATAGAAAAAGGTGGTTAATATGATTATATTTTAAAGTATTAGAAACTTTTTAGAAACCTATGTTAAGCGGTTACTTTTATTGTTTGGTAGTTTTGTTTCCAGTTTCTTTTTCTGTAAGAAATATTTTATTAATAGAGTGGAATTCTTTAGAAATATGCTAGTAAGGGTATCTTAGTTACATTTGTAATATAGAACAAGGCTACTTAAAGATGGTACAGAATTTGACAGAGCACAGCCCTATCTTTATACAGCAATAGACAAAATGGCACTTTCATTAATATGTAATTTTAATTTACTACTGTACATTTTATCAAGTGCAGTTGACTAACAGGAAAGCTGAATGGATTTTAATCTTTAGACCTCAGCTGCAAGTTGACAATAATTTTGTGAGGTGTGATTTCCATAATAGTTTCTACTGTTTACAATAAACTTTTTATCACTGAGAAAGTAAACTATATGCAGACTCACAAATTGTAAGACGCTTAAATCTTTGCCTCTGCAGACTCAATTTTTTTAAAATTTATTTTGTAAATTTATTACTAGCAGGCAAAATATTTACTCTGCTGATAAACTACCATCACTGCATGTTCCCAAAACAGTTCTAAAAAACAACTAGCATTTCTTTGTAATCAGCTTGTGATGGTATGGCCTCAGAATATAAAAATGTTTGATAGACAAGTACGAACCAAATTTTTTTTGCAAGTTTCACACAGCTCTGTCTCCTTCAATAATGAATGGCATGAGTTTTCATTTGTAGTGTTGACTGGAGTTATAAGATATCTCATTCAGGAAACAGCTGGATGAGATGAGCTCAGGTAAAGCCTGACACAAAGATCCTGAATCTTCAACATGTTTACAGGCGTGGAGGTTTGCAGGATCAAGTCTTAACTATAGGTAGAAGCATGTAAGATTCAACAGAAAAATACCTTAAAACTCCTACTAGTTCTTAAAAGAATCAGCAGGCAAAACGAATTCTTCATGTGGTTCGCTGTTGCTAGCGAGTGTCCTATATTTCTGCTCTGTCTTAAAGAAGTCCACATGTCAGCATACGCAGCAAGAAGCCCAATTTACATGGTAACTTTAGTCAGACGTTTCACTTCAGAAGTAAGACAACATCCTTCCTAACCCGTGAGGCTGTGCTAGGAAGGAAAAGACAAGCTCCAAGACAGAGGGGGGAAGTACCGTATGCAAATACTTCTAATTGCTGGGTTAATAGTCCTGCAGAGACATTTGATTCCGGTTGTCACCAGCTATCAGTTAAGACACTAATAAATAATGCCATCAACAGCACAATCCTGCCTGTGTGGCTGCATTCAGCCCCACTGAATCCATGTTCCGAACATTACATTTTCTAAGGATGTTTTATTTTAAAATACTTGATACGAACTTGTTCTCTTTTAGCTTTGAAAAATATATTTGGGAAGATTTTTCAGCAGACCACTCTTAATATTGTGGGAGCATGGAAATTAGACATCAACAGAAAACTCAAGTACTTTCTGGATTTGCTCCATGTATAATAAGATGAAGCAGCACATCTGTTATATTAGAAAACAAAGGCAAAGATCCAACTCATCAGTACACACAGCAGCCTCACTATAATAAGGGGGTGAAGCTTTTATTGATGAAGTAATTTATTTCTAAGAACACATTCGATTTTGCATTTCATAGATAGCAGGATTTAATAATGACTGTATCTCCCAATAGGTAACTGAACATAATTCTGTCATTTTATCAACAGGAGTGCAATGTTTTCATGTTCTAATTCCAAGGAATATAACATTAACTTATTATTACCAAATAGTCTACATCAAGTTAATTAGAACTAATAGCTGAGTTAAGTGATATGCACTGCCATTAGTATTTACGGCATCATGCACTCACACTCTAATTCTGCAGGCTATTAATTTGCCTGTAAATGCTTTATTCAGGATACTCTGTGACTTTCTACTTCGCTGCTAAGAGGCAGATCGCAGTTTCCTCAGGCCACAATGAGGGTAGTCTGTTTTAAGAAAGCTTTGTGCCCTCCCACACGTGTCCTAGCACTGTTTAAGGACAGAGACCATAAAATGACAGCATTCATCATTTCAGAGCTTTCCAACATTGCCCCAGTACACTGTTAGCCCATTGATTTCCAAGGGGTCTTATGAGGCTCCACAGCAACAAGGGAAACTCCTCTGCAGGAAACCAGGCTTTTCTGCATGGTACGAAGGAACCAGAACGAGAGCAGTGACTTTTCCTTTAATGTTTATCACCTCTACTGACTTGAGCTAACTCTGTGGCTGTACGCTGTTTCAGAAAACTGTCCTCAGAACCCAGGCATGTTCCATTAATTCATATACGAAGGTTACAGAATTCACAAGTAATGGAATGAAAGAAATGCATAGACTAATGAGGTCTTGCACTCCTAACTAGCTACACGGAATTAAAAGAAAATGAAAATAAAGCTCAATATAATAAGAGGACACAAATAAAAGAATGGTTGAGGTTGAAATGGACCTCTGAAGGTCATCTTACACAACCTCCTGCTCAAGCAGGGTCATCTGGAGTAGGTTTCATCTTGAATTTTATGTGCTTTACATATGGTAGAAGCTTGATGCTGCAAACCTCTACACTTACAAGCCTGCTAAAGATTTTAGGACCTCTGCAGCAGGCTTCACCTGAGCTCATCTCATCCAACTGTTTCTTGAATGAGATAACTTTATAATGCAGGTCAACGCTAGAAGTAGTTCTGAGAACAGCATGCTAAAAGGAGGAAAGAATTACTGTGCAAACCCATATGTTGCTCTACTAGTGTAAGCATGACTGAGTTAACTATGCAGCTATCAAATATCATACTACTGATATTTCAGTTTTACTGTTGTAAAAATCGTGGGTTTTGTTAACAGACCAGAGGTGATGGGTCAGACTTGGATGGGTATTAAAAAGCTCCATATGTGCATCACAGAATTAAATGCTAAAGCATAAACACATTCTGATAGTCACTGTGCAGGCACATGCTACAGCAGACATGCATAAAGCATTATTTTAAAGTAAAGGGGGAGTGAACTAGAATTTTATCGAAGTAAGATCAGGAACAATGGTAACCTGAAATAAAGCATTACATCTCTTTGCCTCCAATTGCAACTGTGGACTGACGTAAAGACGGTATTATACAGTTATACCTATGAACTTACAGGCCTTGGCTGTCAGAACCTCAGATCAGCAGTAGCCAAAGGCTCAGTTAGATGTTCTAGGATAGCACCTTTTTACATCTGCTGTTATGAAGTTTTGGGCTTTTCACTTCCAAAACAACTCTGAAATTGAATAGTTTCCTATAAACTATGGCAGCTTTTACAATCTATGTCAAAACGTATAAAATAACAAAAATAGTCAGTTGTCTTGAAAGATTAAATTTTCCTGATACAATACCTTGCACAGCAATCCAAGCCTTACCTCAAAACTGCCTTCAGTCATGAAAGTTTTGATATTTATTGTCTAGCCTGTCACAAGTGACTACAGTTCAGGATTGTTGCTCTCACTTCTCTGTTTTACGCACTGTTACAGATTAAAAGGGACAGCTTCCACATAAGTAAGTCTGATTTGCTGTGGTCAGGAGATAACAAGGGTTAGCATTTATTTTGTAATCATAGGGTTACAAAAAAATACAAGTTTTCATGTAGATGTGATCTGTTAAATTAGCTATAGTGCATCATCCTATAGGTCTATCTAGGAAAAATTCCTTAAGGATAATGAGACCATTCATAAACTCCAGTTCCATGCAGGTATCCCCAACTTCCAAGGGAAGGTTCTTGTTACGTATTTTTTCAGAAATCCTAATCTATGTACACATGAAATACCCATCATAGCTATATACAACAAATAAGCAATGTAAGGACAAACAAATATTTAAGCGTCAATAAATAAGCAGATGTTTTTAGAACACGTACTTAAATTTTCTTGTCATGGAGTCTCCAAAAACTACAATGCTAAGAACAGAACAAGGACAAAGCCTGAAATTCCAGTGTGATTTAATCTGGAAAAGTGAGGATTTCTGCCTCTGAATTTTGATAAAGCCTCCTGGTCATACCTAATTTACTTCTATGTTTTACAGAATACGTCTACATAAACTTCTGACACAAAGAGCTCATTTAAGATGGCAAAGATTTCTAAAACCTGTAAGGTGACAGGAAGATGAGTAACTCTCCATTTAACCGTTTAGACTGAAACTCAGAAATAACTTTTATTATACAGATGTCTAGGAAATTTGCTTTTGACATAAGTGAATATTTAATGTTAAAAATCCATTATGTTTACATTAAAATACTTGTGGCATGACTCTCAATTTTAACAGTGATGTACATTGATTGACACAGAAATTCACATCTTTTCTTAACAGCTTGCCATTCAACCACTTTGTGCCACAGATGGTACCAGATTGTTTTCCTAAACATCTAAGCTTCTTTAGGACAGAAGAAACAGCCTTTCTTTCCAAGGGATCAACCCGGTAGTTTAGCTTTCAATTCTGATCTTTTGTATTTTCAACATCTAAGGAATGGGGAAAATGTGGGCTTCATCTCTGTGCTTTTTTGTCTCCATTTTCCTGTTCAAGTATAAAAGGGAAAGTCCAGGCAGTGTAGTATGCCAATGGTTCATTACATCTCTAGGCTAGAAAATGCTATAGCTCAGCTTTGAGATATTATATGGATCTGCTTATTCCCAAATTACCAGAAAGATTTTGTATGGGAAACCCTGCAATGTTCACATTCCTGTTCAATGTGTGAAAGCCATGTTACTGGCTATAGTGTGATATTTACTCATACTATCATAGAATTATAGGATCATTTAGGTTGGAAAAGACCTTTAAGATCATTGAGTCCAACTGTAAACCTAACACTACCAAGTCCACCACTAAACCTGTGTCGCTAAGCACCACATTACACATCTTTTTAAACACCTCCAGGGATGGTGACTGGACCACATCCCTGGGCAGCCTGTTCCAGTGCTGATGACCCCTTTGGTGAAGAAATTTTTCCTAGTATCCAATTTAAACCTTCCCTGGCACAACTTGAGGCACTTTCCTCTTCTCCTGTCAGTTTTTACTTTGGAAAAGAGACTGACACGCATCTTGCTGCAACATCCTGCCAGACAGCTGTAGGGAGTCCCCCCCCCAAGCACCCTCCTCTCCAGGCTGAACCCCCCCAGCTCCCTCAGCCACTCCCCACCAGCCTGGTGCCCCAGCCCCGCTGCCCGTCCAGCCAGTTTCATACACATCAGTCTCATACAGACATTTTCAAAAAGGAGTAAGTGCTAAATCCAGTTTATAACCCTAGAAATAAGGGAAGACATTCTTGGAGATGTCTGTGTTGCAGGTGGAACTACATCTCCTCTAGAAAGATTTTAAATAACTTTGAACTACTAAGCTAATAGAAGTAATCTTCTGGTAACACCACAGATTTCAGCCACAGGTCTAAAACACGACAATAGAAAAATTACTTTTATCCATTTTCATAAAACTCAGAATGACCCTTTACCGAAAATTTCTGAAACTTCTGAAAATCCAGAGTCTCCAAATACATGGCCTCTGGGCACAGATGAAGCTGAGAAAATTGTAAAGTGAGAAGTAAGTGTTTCAAAGGGCTCTAGAAATCACAGAAACAGTTGTAATTATCAACCGATTGCCTTAAGCTGTAGAAAAAGAACACTTTTGTAACGGAAGCAAAGGAATGAGATATACTTGGCTTCTTGCCTGGTCACACTGGTCCATTGTAAGCAGAAATGCTATGAAATAAGTGAATCTCTGATTTAACAGCACTTGTATAGTATATCTGTCATCTCTCTTAGAAGAAATGGAAAAAAAAAAGTGATATACAGAAATGCTATTACAAAGCACTGACCTACAGTCTAGAACAGCACCTGTTATATTAGGCATCATGAACAAACTGTACCAAAGCAAGTTAAGCTTCATTCTGGTCTCATGCATATTTTAACCATGTGGTTCTGTATGCCAAACATTTGTGCAGCATGGCTATTCATCCATGACAGAAGATATGGGCAAGTAACAGCCAAGAAAAAAAAGCAGTAGGGTAAGATAGGCAATGAAAATCACAGAATACTTGATGGAAAAAATCATAAAAAGATAACAAGGTCATTTGTCAGTCAAGAAGGCTCAGAGACCCAAAACACAAAAAAATATGTCTTCTGGCAGAACAAAGTCACTCACATCCAAAGCTACAGTCCTCAACCCCCCTAAACAGCTTCTGTTTAATACTAGAGTCTAGATGGAGGTATCTAAGATCCATCAAGCTACTTTCTCTCAACAAGCATCTAAAATTTTCCTTCTAGGCTTGAAGAGATGTGCCTCTATGTTGATATAGATGAGCAGTGTAAATGAAAATCACCATTCAAAGGAAAACTTAGGCAAATTTAAACAATTATTTTTTTTTAAATAGCTAACTAAATTAGTCTCAGATATTCCAAGGATATATTAGGAAACTTTCTGAATTAGAGAGTACAATTATGCAGCCAAAATAACATTTTGACACAAATAGCCCTAAGATGTATGCTTCCTCAAAAGGTATTAGAAGAAAGACAAATTGCTTATGTCTTTAATTGCATGAAGTGTGTGAAGAAATCATTAAAGTATGTACAGGTAATTATTTGGAGTATGGATGAAAAGACATTTAAATGTCAGTGATTTCCCTAATTTTATAACTGAAGACTGAGAACTGGCAGAGTAGAGGGTAACAAACCGTGAATGGCTGTCATTATAGGCTAATAGAGTATTAGGGTGATTCTGATTTCATAAAACTAGTTGGCGTTGAGGTACACACAGAAACATAGCGGTGTGTACGTACAAGTTAGTAACGTCCTCTAATCATCTCAGTCAGGCATGCTGTAGAAAATGATTTATGTTGTTGTGATTGCTGACTCTACTGCCTGGACTGGTTTATAGATAGGACAGGAAGATTTATCATGATAATGCAAGTTGCCTAATGTGCTTTTAGCAGGGCTTTAATCCAAAATCTTTAGATAATAAGAATGCTAAATTTGTGCAAACCTTAGAAGCAGAGTATAGTGTGGATTTCAAGATGTTAAAGAGACCAGGAAAAAATTGACAATGGTACTATGGTTGAGGAGAAATATGTTTCAGTACTGGAAAAGGTAGGTTCAGCTTGGAAAACTAGAAACAAAGAACTATTCCATTGACGCTATAGATGAATAAATTCAAATATGAATCCGTATCATTAGCCCAAACTTTCCATCCTTCCTGATCCCCACCTTCTCTGCGTGAGGGAGTCAGTCAGCCTGTACAAAGTGCTATCACAGAAATGGATCTGACATTTGCTTGTTCATAGGTTTTCTTTCTTAAGATGGGTATTTCAGTCACCATTTTCAGGGGACAGTGGATTCAAATTGCAGGAAGATACTAAGGAAATCAGTCTTAAAGGAGGCAGCAGAAGTTGCAGTCATCCTTCCTACAGCTAAATATTCCCTCCCCAGTGCTATGGGACAGCTTAAAGTGATCAAGAGATGTTATTGTTCTTC
Source organism: Falco naumanni (assembly GCF_017639655.2). NCBI lineage: Eukaryota > Metazoa > Chordata > Aves > Falconiformes > Falconidae > Falco > Falco naumanni. The sequence continues at coordinate 11,243,712 of NC_054064.1, read as the reverse complement.
CTTGCTACAGCAGAAATGGCAAGACTGGCAACCGTATTTCTGTGACACGACTTGAAAAACCATCTTTTTGGGACATCAAAAACTTAGTTTATGTTCTCTCATATTAGCACATATAACAGTTTGTTACTATGTATGTGATAAATGCAATTAATACATTTTACATGGATTAGCAGTTCTGGTTGTTTTAAAACCATTTAACATTTGGTGCTTTGATTTATATAACACGGAAACAATTTAAACCTCTCACTACATTTCTTAAAGGAAAGGACAGTGCATAACCACCTAGAAAAACAACAAGAAAAAGTGCATTCAAGGAAACAATATTACAGATTCAGTACACATCTAATCAAATAGATTTTAATCAATGTCTTGAAGAGATTGTCAAGAAGGAGGAAAAAAAAAATCAGTGATCTATCCCAAACAATAAACCCCAAGCATTTTATCCACCCTATCTACGAGAACAGACAATAAGAATAACAAGCAAAAAATGAATCAAATACATTTTGAGTTCTATTTCTACTGAAAGCAACAGCATACACTTTGGGACTAGGATTTTAGTAAAATCAGGCTTCAGAAAGGCGTGCTTTGTTTTCTCTGTTTGTTTTTCAGGAAAAGATAATAAAGAGTCTCATTTAATATTATTTATTTGTCCCTGTTATTCAGTTCCTTGATAATTAGAAGACAGTTTTCATCCCTTGTCAGGCAAAATATTATGTGGAAGCCTAATGATGCCACCCCCAAAGCATCATTAGGTTACTTGATGGAGGATATGATTTATGAATGTTATAGAAACATTTACTCCAGGGAACCTTTTCAAAATAGCAAGAACAAAATTTTGTTCTCTGGTAAACAGAAATGTAATGACAGGCTATTAGTTTTGGGTGGCTGATGTTTGATTTCCTGGAGTTATAAAGGCAGTCTGCTTTTCTTCTAATGGCATTATATATTTCTGTGATGGAAATAATTAATGACTGTGCAACGTAGGTCATTACTGTGCTGGAAAACAGTGTTTGGTTGTACACTTACACATATGTAAGTTTTAAAAGATAAATCAAATTTAACCCGTATTTTCAGAAAGAAAAAAGAAAATGTATCTTGAATTCCTGCATACTTGCAAGCCTACATCAGAGCAGAAAAGAAGTTTTTCTTCTCAGTTCTCCTTAAAATCTTTGGGTTCTGTTGCTCCTTAGCCAAAAAAGTACAGTCAGACAAGTACTTCATTTCTAACAAAAGGTTAATGTGAGTGAATGCACCTCTCTCTGACTGCTGTAGAACAGTGCCATCATCTACAGAGCTGAACAGCATCCTATGAAGTAGATTAACAGGATGAAGTTCTTAAGCACCAGAAGAAAGAGAAAACACAATGACCAAAGAAAAATAGGATTTTTTTTTTCCTTCTCCCTCCCCTCCACCAGATGTAGTATCATTAGCTCCACTATAGCCTTAAATCTAATGAAAGTACGAATCTTCATTGAAGCCCTTTCTTTGCAAGGTCTGCTGCATAAGGAAAATACGCAGAAACTTTCCCTAATGAAAGTTTTATTATGCTTAGCGTGGAGTTAGACGAACTTCAGGATCAGAGAGCCACCTACAACTATACCAGGCATCTAATTTTTCAAATTAAAAGTGAAATATTTCAATTGATGATCACACACAAAAATATACACTTGCAGATAAACTAAGCTTGGCAGACTTGGAGTAAATGACAAGTCCGTTCTAAGAGGCGGTTTATCAAGTAATACAATCCATGAAAAGACAGCCTGTTCAAATTGACTTAGGGTAGTCATTCAGTTAAAAGTTTGCTTGTTAATGGAATCTAAATGAAAGAAAAATAGAGGACACAAATGCAGGTGGAGTGAGAGATGAGTTCATCAGATAGTGGTCTTTAATTTTAAGGATCTTATAAACTCTCTAGTATTGCATAAGTGCAAGAAAACGCATCATTCATAACATTATTCTGACGCTGTGAAACATTCATTGTCTAACATATATACTAATATGCATACACTCCAGGGTGATTCAGTGTGGCAAGCAAAGGATATGAGCAAAGATTTCAGAAACATCTGTCCTTCTCCAACTGGTGTTATGTGGTTTGGAATTATTGCATCACTGGTGATAAAGTATTACAAGATTGAAATTCTCTGAAGCTGTAGCATTAGCGTTCCTTACTACTAGAGCCACGGGAAATTGTGTAAATACAGAGATTTAGCTGGGCTATAGGACTAGTGTTATCCAATGGATAACTTCAGTTCTGTGACAGAAGTACCAGAATGGCACAAAAGACACATCCGTTACTCTTTTTAATGATGCCTGGAGGTTATTCCGTATTTAGACCCTGAAGATGCAGAGAACATACACAGTTCTTACCAATTATAAGTAGAATACAGATGCCCAAACAGGAAGAGGTTAAGGACATTTGCTCCTTACCTTGTTATTATGGATGTTCTTCTGATACATGGAAGTGAAAATGAACACGTGCAAAACTTTAATGTGTCCTTTTCTTCTACCAGGTCATGTAGGCAAAGCTAGAACTACTGCTTCATCACATAAACTATATATCACCCTTTTCATTTTTTATGACCTTAGAGGTTTCTCCCTTCTCTTTGTCAGGCTACTATACATTTGCCAGTCTAAGTGATGTAAGGAGTTTCTAGTGCATAAAGCGGCACTGTCAGCAGTTAAGGCTACACAGGCGTGACAAGTATGGTAGTATTAACTACAGTGAAATACCCAAGATGTGTAAAACTCTGGGTAAAAGGCTTAAGTCCTTAAAGCTGCCTCATAGATTCCTCCTACCCTTTTTGGCTTCTGATTGTGATGCATCAAAATTCTTCGGCTCACTCAAAAATCTCAGTGTAATATGACTTTACAGGTAACAACCGCTGAACAATTGTGTAAGACACAAGACATCTGCAGAATTTATTTTGAAAAAAATAAAAACTAATAATGACACAATACTGGGCATAAACATTTTCCTTGCAAAACAGCACTGAAGTTGTAGAACAGAATTCGGGTGTATTTGCATTTGTTCATTTCACTCCTCCATCAAAGCTTCATCAGGTTAATAGAAGTAACCTTAAGGTATGAAGGAAATGAGATTGCTGAAGGTATCCAAAAGCATTTTGCTAACCTCAGGCTACTTGGGAAATAAGGTGCAGCTATACAGAGTTTATTGTGAAATAATTATTATAATTTACATTCTGGGTTGTTACAGGTACAACCTGTAGCCAAATGCTTCTAATCCCTTGGGTCCAATTACCTCATGATAATCATGCCAATTGATGCCATATTTGGTTTTACTCAAAATACAGAGCTGGAAGGTAAAATACATACTTTCTGATTGTAGGGAACTTGCAGACTATCTTTTCTTCCTAGTGCGTTACTATGTGGGATGTGTAGTTCTTAATAAACAGCCTGTCAGCAGTGGATTCCTTTCTGGCAGTCAGAAATTTTGAGCAGCTCCAACTACTCTGAAGAAAAATCCCAAACTTACTTCATGAAAAGAAAAATCATCCCAGAACTAGTAACTCCAAGCGAATCAGAGGACAGGTGGAAAGGTGACAAGGGACTTGGTAGCATCAACCTTTATAAAAGATGACCAATATAGCACTTTATTACAGGTGAAAGGATAAAGTTAGGGAAATTCAAACCTTAGGGCCAGGTGAAACCACTGAGGAATTCACTGGACTTTTCAGATCAGTGAAACAGAGGAATGTTCATCATCAAAATAATTTTGGACATCACTTTTTGGCATGTCAGCTTATGAAACTTCTGGCATGAGACTGAATTTCAATACGGCTTGCCAAGCCCTGCAATGGTACGAGGCAAACTTCTGTAAACTGCAGGAAACAGTCTTTGTACAACTTCTGCTTTGTTCCATAGTGAGATGCGACAATGTATTATAAAGAGTCATTTCCACACTGTAGGCAAGTGAAATAATTTTACAGAACCATTTATATGAAGTCCCAGCTGTCTAAAGTAGTGAAGTGTAAAGAATGCTAATAAGTAACCTGAATAAACAATATCATCACATACTGCATTGAAATTCACTGGTACCTGAGGGGATATCTGTCTAAAAGCTTCATGAACAATTACAAAAAGCTACTTACATATGCATTTCCCATCAAATAGTAGGTTACACTATAGTGACTTTTTATTTTAAATTTCAAAGACTTTTGTAGTGAGCTACATTTCTGAGTATATTTCAGGTGCATTTCCTTGGAGGGTAAACATTAGGTATCTAGATTAACAAAAGTGGAATACAGAGATTTGAACCTGGGAATCTCATCTGTAACATAAACCCTTTAAAACTCTCTTAAAAAAGAAACCAAAACGGACTATCCTCGGTCTACAAGAAATAATACTACAATGTTATCCCATTTTAGCCACAGAAATGAAGCAGCATTTTTTTCTTTAGAAGTTACTGAGTTTTACACAACTTCAGCTTTCATATGATAAGCTTCAAATATTCTAGCACTCAGTCAATCTGTAACAGGTCTACATGAGGAGATCTGGTGCCTGGCAAGTGGATATCAAAGATACCTCAAAACACACAGACTTCTAATAATCAAGTTGTCATTACATGCTCCAATGATCTCACAGAATGGCTACATAGAGTACATACATACAGTACTCAATTTTAGAAATATAACCACTAACATACAAAGCTTGGTCCACCATATTCTGTTAAACAAGAAAAGAAAATTATTTAAAAAATTGTATCTATCTTTCACAGCTAATATCTGGCACAATTCTGAATACAGAAATCCGATGGAGACAAACCTAGAACGTGTTCCATTACATAAACAGTGGTTATATGACTTATTTATATTTCTGTCATTGGAGAAGAAAAGTATATATGAAATTTTTTAGGTGTCATGAAAGTAATTCTTTAAAATAAATTGGAATCTTTTCAATTTTTAAAAAAGTATTCTTGTTTTTCCTGGTTTTATAGACCTTTGACTAAATAAAATGCATGCCCACTTAAGACCCTTGAAGAATACAGTAGAATAATGAAAAAGGATCCAATTGAATGGGAAGATATGAAAAACAGTGATACGGTAATAAGGAGAGTTATAAAGCATCCTGACTGATCTTACCATCACGTTTTTTCAACTAGCATAAAGCAGCTGCTTCCCCTAAAAAGCTCTGTAACAAAAGCAGTTAATGTCTGATACACACATGCGCAGCTGCCCAAGTTGTGAGCTGCAGGAAAGACAGCATAATTTTAAATGGTCTGTGTTTTCTGAACGGATTACTTTAACTAGTTGTTCTATGTTACCATTGTTTTGTTTCCCCCAAAAAAATCAGTAAAAAGGCTTCTGAAGTCCCAAATAAAATACCACACAAAGCGAGCTAAGAGATACTCTTGTAACCCTTGCTAGAATAAACCTTCAGGAGTTTGTTGGGGTTTGGAGTTTTGTTTGTGGTTTTTTTTTTTTGTTGTTGTTTTTTTTTTTTGTTTGTTTGTTTGTTTTTTTTAAAAAGATCACAGTTTCCAAGATCACAGGAGGACCAGAACTTGACTCTACAGTAGCCTCACAGATCTTCAAGATGTCATGTGTCGTCATACAGCTTTTCATTAAACGTTAACAAAACAAGCTTTGAGTAGTTGTACGCTTCCTTCCCTCTTTCTTTTTAATGTCTAACAAAAATTAAATCTGGATAGACTTAGATATTACAGTGGGGGGAGAGTGCAATGCGCAGGTATGTCAACACACATACTTTCTTCATATCAGGTGAAAACATTTCTTTAAATAGCCATATAGTTAATGAGAAAAATTGCAATCTCTAGTTAATGAACCATCTGCTTCAACCTCAAACATCATTATTCCGTCATAGCGTTAGACCTACACAGATTGTGATGTTTGCTTCTAAGTTCTTTAATACCAACTCTTATGTAGAGTAGCTTCTTTGGCCAAGAAGAAAAAAAAAATTACTGACTGTACCTCATGGTGCATTTAGGGTATTTCGACGACAGCCTGTGCCCTGAACTGCAGCAAATCTTGGAAGTAAATGCCTGGAGACTTTTCACATAATGTGAGCAAAACACATCTCGGAGATACTCTTGCTGTAAGACAACAGACAGAAAAAGACTCTTTCTCCTTTCCTCCTGGATGAAAGCTAAAGCTATTTTTTTCCTCAAGCTCACTCAGGCACTGGGGTTCAGGTGGTAACTGTTTCCTTAAGCAGACAAAGTAGGTTCAACTAATAAGATAGGTCCTTAGCAGAAGGTTGGATAAGGATACATGAAGGGACTACATTTTGCATTCAAATATGAGGTTTCAGTCATAACCAGGTAAATGTCCCGGTGTTCATAACAACAAAAATTCTAGGAACTCTTCTGAACTTCTCTCCCATCATAAAGAAGAGGAACTGAAGATGGAGCTTTTAGTCTCATCATAGGACAATAAATTCATTGTTTTCTACCAAATAATCACAGGTGAGAGGGCATGCTTGTGTCTGGTTCATGACCAGATGAGCAATTAAAATCTTACACAAAACCAAAAAGGTTAGAACTAAAACTTTATGAAACTTGCAGGACTTACAATAATAGTAGGAAAACCATGTGGACAAAAGAATCTTTTTGTACCATATACTGTATTCTGTTATGCCAGATGGCCTTTTCGCAGTAGAGCTCAGCCACCGTAACAATTCACACTTCAGAAGCACGACAAAATATCTTTTTCTGGGAATGATCAGATTCCTGTTGTCTTTTAAGGAAACAGACTGCATATGGAACAAGAATGCTTCTGGTTAGTAGCTATGTTATGGTGTCTGACTTAATCAAGCATAAATAGAGAGGAGAAAAAAGTAATAAAGACGTTCGGGTTTTCCTCAAAACTTGATCCAAGTCTCACTGAAAAATATGGAAATGTGCCAAGGTGATAGCATTGGCTATAGCCCATAAGGCCAAGAAATATCTAAATCTCATGCTCTTAAGAAGCAACATAACTGCTCTGGTATTTCAATGAGAGTTCTTGTATATAAGACAACAAATACAAGTTACCGGTCTACCTTGGAGCGTGGCATTTGATGACATGCAAACTCACTGTAATACCGGTGCTCCCGGCACATTTTGAAGTGGAAGTTAACTGAGACAGATGATATAAGCCTCTTGCATAGGCTTGATGCACAAAGCTGAATTTTAGCCTTACCCGAGGTACGTCTCTTCCATTTCAGTGAGAAAGAGATAAAAGTTTCTCATGTGAAATTTTTATTTTATTTCCTTTAAAAGGGCAGAGGGAGGAAATGCCCAAACGGGTCTCCCCCTCCCCCCCCCCCCCCCCCCCCCCCCCCACTCCTTCAATCTTAGAATTTCTTAAAGCTTCAAAGAGGGAAGATCCCAGATTTCTTAAAAACTAACAATTGAATCATGCTTTCATTTATTTAGAGGTCTTTCTCCCATTTTAAAACACAAGAATTGTTTTACTAGATTTAACTTTGCCCCTTAATTCTGTAATCTCAGACCGTAACTAACCAATAGCTCATGTCTCAAAATAAAATTTTCTTAGTGTCCTTACATGGAACATCCTTCTTGCACTTCAAAAATTATTTCATATGCTAATGTATTACCCATATCAAACTTTATTACCTCAGGCCTGGATCTTCAGCCGATATGAATGGTTCAATTTCCTCTACTGAAATCATATGATCATTGCTACTTCACTCCAACATCATCTCAGAAAATACATGAGAACTTTGTAAATGCACACTCCAAAATGAGGAAGTAATAGGACTCATATTTTTCTCCTGTGTTCAAAGTATTTATGGTGGTTTATCATTACATTAAATTAGAATACTCATATTTTAAAAATCCCTTTTGAAGCTGAAAAATAAGCAATATTATTATTACTGGATACTTTTGTGCCAAAACACTATGCAAAGCACGTGAGTTGTTCACCTTCCATCATATACTAAAATGAGGGAAGATCTGAGACAAAATATGCCATCAAATATTAAACATAAGTTCAGCCACTTGAGGTAAAGCAAGACTATTGTCATGGAAGGATGGAAGGAACACCTAGGCTTTTTTTGTAGAAGCATTGTGGTTTTCTGCTTTCTATTGATAAATAAAAGAACATCTGTTGTAAATATTGTGGAGTAGTAGAAGTAAGGCTAAACAACAAAGTGAAAGGGTTTGAAATTCATTGAGGCATAAAGAAAATCCATATAAATAGGCCATGATCCTGCTCTGGTGCATCAGGTATGATTCGCGCTGCACTATTCTGCCACATGCTGCTTTAGGAAAGAAACAAACGTTACTGCAGCTGCAGTAAAATTTCTTGACACTTTACAATTTTCTGTGCTTCATAATAAGCACAAAATCTTTGAATTCCAGACACAGGAAACAGAATAGGCCAATTCAGGCCAGGATTTCCTAGAAGACTGATACCCTGTGAAGAACTCCAAATACACATACACACATAAGCATAAGCAGTAAGCATAAAAGCCTTGCTCTTTGCCACATTATGCTGTAGAAATGGTGAGAGCCTTGCCGCTTTCCTACTGAAAAAATCAAAACAGTTTTTATTTTCAAGGTTGGAAATCAAATTTGAAAAGGAAGAGGAAGAGAAGGTCTTCTTTTTAGCATACTCACTGTGAATTATCAAGAGTTTCTGGCATCATCTCAGTTACCAAGGCAAGCTAAGTTATAATTAAACTTTTACTATGGTTTTAATTCTTCCAACAATATAAATATTCTGATGTTGCATTGGAAGCAATTTCAAAATCCTGGAACAAATCACTGTGAGCTTTTGTGGCAATAGGTATGAAATTCATCACTACATAAAACTATATAAATGGATCACTTCTTAGGAAAAAAAAAAAACCAAAACCCAAACAGATTAAAGTATTTTTTCTCCCTTCCTCCCTCTCAAGCACATTACTAATGAGAAACTGCCCACTAGCTTTGAGTCAGCTTTGGAGCAAACACTGAATCTTTCAAGCCAGACACTTCAGAAATTTTTAATGAATGATGAGAAACATTCTGAAATCCATTTAGATTTGAATGAAGTGTTTATACCTCTACCCTGTATCTAAAGCATTTCATATATCGAGAGCTACAGTAATATAGAACATATGACAATGTTTTATATTTTGAAGCTCAGAAAAATACAGCTGAAAAGCAATGAAAATTATCTTCCTATTATAAAAATTAATCTAGATCACAATGCTGTGAAGAAAGTGAAGTAAAATCCTTTTTGATAGGAAACAATTATATTTTGGTTCACCCGATGAAGGGAAGTCATGCTTACTCTTTGGATAAGAGGAAGAAAGGCTAACGGTCATTTGCTGATCTCCTCTGATGTGATCTAAGAAGTTTCAAATTCTTTTGAAATTATTTCTCTATGGCTACCCTTGAAAAATTATGATCACTGAAAGAAATTAATAATAAATTATAAGAAATATTGAATCTTGCTAAAAAGGAATAGCTTTTCCCTGAAGGGTAATGTAAAGGATTTCAGTTTTACTTTGAACAGTTTGGGGAAAAATACAAAAATACTGGATGAGAGAATGTAACAGAAGGGGAAGCAACAAAGTGAATGTGCTATTCCTTTCACATTTTATCCTTCTCCAGTTTTCATCAGAAGCAATTTTATGAACTATGAAGAGCAGCAAAATATATCACTGTTTGAACCTCTTGTGTTTGGGGGGGAAAAAAAAAAAAAAAAGTCAACCAGAGGGGCTAAAGAGTCTGTACCTGTATCAGCCTATTACATAGCTCTTTCAAGAGTTCAAGGATGACACTTTTCCTTCCAGAAGCTGAATCTCCCCTCATACCACCTACCAGAATAATGACATCTTTAAGTAACACTTCCTCCAAGTAGCAAATTTCCCACGGACGTTACAAACATAAAAGGAACCTTAACACATCAGCAGAACGATGACTTACGACAGCACTGTTACATGACTGTTTAGGATAAGGAGAAAGGAACACCTTACATCATTCTGAAGAAGTTCCCAGAGTCAAATATAAAAGACACACTGTACAGGTAGAAAGCTACTAAGATAAAATTTCACTTTATTGAGGTAGTTTGAGTGACAGGTATCCCAAGTTCCTTGGACAGATGAAAACAAAGATGATGAAGCCTAAATCAGAAATCTTCCTTTCATAATTGATCACTAAAAATGTCTACATGCTGCCAAGTACTACTGTAATTTATAAGAATGAACTTTTCATCTCTTATGAACACATTAAAAAGTTTTACATGGTGTAGTGCATAACAGAAGAGCAAAATCTCAGCTGCCACAATTTTGTTTAGTTCTACTGTCAAGATTTGGATTTACATCTGCTGTTATCTGTCATCTAAACAACTTTGGCTCAAGAAAGACATGCCAAAACCCCAGAGAAGTTATGTACTATTTAGAAAAAAAGCTCATTTTACTACAGATCAAGATTTGTTTAAGAATATGCTATCCGTTAATGTCAGTTTTCTATCTTTCCAATCACACAACATTAACTAGAATATACCAGCACCAGAGAAGAAACAAGTATGTGACCTTAATATAAGGTATATTGTACAACCATCTGAACGGCCTATATTCCTGTCTCATAGTACGTTTGGATACTGTGCAAGACAGGCCAGAAAAAAAGGATGTATTTAATTCTCAAAAACCCCAAGGAAATAGTCAAATAGAGGATAAGAAGCACCTTTCTTGTAAGACACTGCTCCTTCCAAGCTGATAGTCAAACAAGAATAAGATAGGCTTTTTGAGGCATCAAAATAGTGGGCTCCCCCCGCCCCCCCCCTTTTTCTCCATTTCTTTTGATAATTTATTGTAACACACCATAAGGTGATCGTCCACCATTTGCAATACTGTGAATACTTTTATTACAGGTCATTAACAGGCATACAACCAGAAACCAGAACTTTGGAATAAATATTTTAAAAGTTGCATTTTGGTGTGAAGAGTATAAACAAAAAAAATTAAACAAAAGAAAATAAGATGCATTTGAGAAAATTTCACCTCCTTGAGAAAGAGCATAATAGGCACAGAGGAACAGGCAAGGAACCCCGGCCAACTTGTACACAAAGAGGCTGTTTTTCCTCAAATTTAAAAGGCAAAGTGTTAGAAGGCCCTGCTTGAACAGTCAAAATAAATATGATTTGTTCAGAGCAGAGTGCGATCACTTCCCTTTCTATATGGTTTTGGTGGTCGTGGTGGTTTGTTTTTTTTTTGGTATTTTTTTTAGAAAGAAGTCACTAGCTGTGGCCTTTCACCATAAAATGCTTTGTATTTCCTTGGCTCAATGAGCCATATCACTGAAAAACTGCCATATTCTCCTTCCAGAAATCTTCAGTTACAGTCAATCAAACATTTTGGGAAGATAAAAAGCCACAACTTCATAGGGCATTAAAACTTTATAAAAAAAGTCTAATTTAAAATAGAACTTTCTGGACATAACACAAACACTTCTAATTGTATAAAAATGAGATACCTTTCTTCATTATGTGCAAAAAAATATGAGACTATCTTAATTCAAGCTGCCTTCCCTGCCTACAATATGGCTTTGTGCCAGATACTTCATAAACAAAGAGCAACATGAAGAAAGTACTGAAGGTTCTAAGAAGGATTTAGGTAACAAACTATTCAAAGTGATTTTCCAACAGTGAAATCAATGTATCTCAGCATACTTTGATCATGTTCTGTTCCTTAGCTGTGTTTTAAGATCACCACTGTGTTGGGAAGGTGATACAGTAAGGTGTGTGATGAAGAGCAAAACAGCAATTGTCATTCTGAAGTCTTAGGGGTTTTTTCTGCTTTATTAAATAACTATTTTTCTTTTTTAAGAGTTGTTAGGCAGTTGTTTTTTTTTAAAAAAAAGAAAACCAACAACCCCCTGCATTTTTAGCAAAACTATTTGAAGAGAGCAAAAAGCCCTTGAAACAGAGCAAGGACTTAAAAAGATTGGTCGGGATGGGTTTGGTACAGTGCTCTGGGTGATGCTCTGTTTGTGTTGAGAAAGGAATGTACTCTGAATAATTAGAAAAGGTTCCGCTGACGATTGTTAAAGGAATGTACTCTGAATAATAAGAAAAGTACTTTGAATAAGAAAAGGTTCCACTGGCAATGTTAAAGGAATGTACCGCTGGGAATGTTAAAGGAAAGTACTCTGAATAATTAGAAAAGATAAGGTGGGCATCTGAAGGAGATAAGGAGACTGAGTCAGGAAATCGTTGAACAAAAAGTTGAAAGGTCTGCTCCACCTAGATCCCACCTATTATGAATGGAAAGATTAGGTGTCAAAATCAAATGAATATGTATGTAAAGATGTTGTAATCCCTCACGAAAACTGTATAAAATACCTGACTTTCCACTGAAAACTTTGGACCTAGTTTGTCCGGTGCCAATCGGCTAGGTCCCCAACGTTGCACGAAATAAATACCTTTGCTGCTTAAAGACAAAATTCGTCTCTGAGCAGTTACTCTGTGTCGTTTTGGCATCACCCTACAGTTGAGGAAGAAGCAATGCAAATTTAGTAGATTTATTTCTCAAGTTTTCACTGGATCCTTTAACTGCATTAACATTGATTCACATCCATTAACACCTGCATAAATAGGTCCATAATGACTTTTGTTTTACAAAAGTCAAACAGATAAAGAAGATATTCATGTAGGGCAAAAAGGAACAGAACTTGCTGCTCGAAGTCTCAGCAGTTGTTTCCATATACTATGACAATGGAGAAAGAGGAAAATCACTTAAAAAATAATATTTCATTTCAAGGTTTTAGAGAGTTACTTGACTCCAAAAATATAATTGCTTTCTAAAGAAAAATTAAAAAATATTTAAAAATTGAAATGTTGTTCCAAATTAAAATAATGTCTTTTTAAATTTAACATGATTTGCACAAATTGAAACTGAGTAAGTGTAAAAGCTTTGGGAACAGGTACAAGCTTCCATTTCATAGCAATTAATTTGATGTAGTTCTACCAATCTGGCCTGTAGCTTGCACTGAACTATTAAGTAAATTTGTCTAAACATGATCTAAATGTACTTTGCATATTTTCTATTCTGAATTTTAAAGGTAAAAAAGAGTGGATTTCATTTTGTGTTTTCCTTACATGAGAACATAATTTCAAAGTGAAGCACAACAAGCTTTTGCAGACCTGTGAAATATGCTTTTTTAAACCTTCAAGGTCAATGCTTTTCTATGGGATATTTTAATTATTCATGACCACATATAATTTTAATGTGGTAGAAATTAAATATGGCACCTGACAGTTCCAATCAGTGCATCTAATTGGTTTTAAATAACATTTTAGCCCAAATAAGAATTTAAAGTGATTTGTCATACTACACGAGAACACACATTTTGTTAACAACTACAGGACAGACAACAACATCTTCTAAGTTCCAAATAATTGTTTATTTTTTTCTGAAAAGAACTATACTTACATGAAACTCTCTCATCTCTAACACACACTTAAAACCTTCATCTTCTTATAGCAGATTACACATTACATACACACTCACCCTCCAACATAAAACCTCAAGATTTTTCTTTTTCTGAACTTTGTAATCTTAAGGTAAGGCTGACTTAAAACTTTAGTATCAGGTAGGTAATTTTTTTTTTTTTCTAATATGTTGTTACATGTCCAAAAGCCTTAAATAGATCACATGTTGTCACTTTAATTTATTTTAAAATGGCTGCACTTTCAGAAAATGCTCACATGTGGAGAATCATAGAGGAAACATTTCTTCCACATTCGAAATTCAGACATTTCATTCTAACCAGTAACGTGATGTACCTTCAAAAGCTGCAGAAAGTGATATCTCTGCTACTTTTCCGTGTTATCTATTCCAGTGTCTCAGTAACACTAGAAAGATTTTCACAATTTTAACCTAAATCTTTTTTGCCTTATCCGGCTAAGTCAGTTATTTCCTGTCCTACCTGCCATGAACACAAGAGCACAAGTTACTGTCACAGACAGATAATTGTTGCAGAAATTTCTATGACACTATATATTTACTCTTGCTATTATCTTTTTTGGGTTAAACTCTGTTCCCTCAATTTTGCAAGCAAAGTAGAGAAAGAGGAAAAAAAAGCTTTGATCTAGTTATTCTCATTTAATTACCTAAATTTTCACCAACATAGAATATAAAAATTGTAAAAGGAAAAAAAGGTACTTATGGAAACTTTTTATACCATTTTATTCAAGGCATATTTAAATAGTAATCCCACTGTTTACCACATATAGGACAATCTTCATCCCTGCAAATCTGGAGGCTGTTTCAAAAGTACGGTCTTTTTTATTATGGAATGTCTTCTTTGTCACCAGTTTCCTCTCTCATCCATGAACTAGAAAATTGCTATGGTTTTACTGTTTGCAAGGAGCAGATAGCAAGAAAAACAAAGCACCTGCAGAAAGGTTTTCTGAGTTCCCTGGGCAACACAGGTCTGAGTTCTAAGTGTTTCTGCGAAGGGATTGTAAAGGGGTATTTGCCAAAGAAGTGCTGCGATGCTCCATGATTCTGTACAGGATCCAGAAAACTTGGATCTGAGACCGATAATGTGGGTGTCAAATACCCTGGAAAAAAACTTAAGGTGGGAGGAAGAAACTAGGTAAAGACTAGAAAAGGAAAATGAAACAAACCAAACAAACAAAAAAAAAACCCAGAGGTGGTGCTTCTGTAACAAGACAAAAACAACAACTCTGTGCACAACAGCTTGGGGTCAATAAGAAATAAAGTGTGATTGAAATCTGTCTGTGACTAAATACAGCATTACACATATGTAAATTAAACCTCCAAACCTTCGTGACTCTTATCCCTTACCCGAAGTCTAAACACAGCTACAGATTCTTTTCAACCTATCAGTACTTCTGCACAGAAGATGTGATCCATTTTACGTGAAGATCTTCCTCTTGCTGGATTAGTGATTGAGGAGCCAAAAGACCCCACGAGCCAGCTGATCCAACACACAAAGGAAATATTGACTCTTTTGTCAAAGTCAAAAGCAGCTTCTCACTAGCCAGAGAGCTTATAATTTTGTATTACGAATCACACATTTCTTTGTCTATAACCATGTTCTCTCAAACTAAACTTGTAAATGTTTTTTTTTTTCCTCATAAACTACTCAGACCTGGACAGTCTGTGCACCTGTAACACACAGGACTGCCTCAGCAGCTGTGGGGAGCAGCGACCTTACAGCAGCACGGCAGACCCTCCCTAGCCAGGTCGTCTCCCCTATTCTGGGAAACGGCAAAGTGTCTAAAGACCTTTCTTTTTATGCTTTCTGTCCTGATCCCAAATCTTACTTAGCAACCTTCCTTCCACACCTTGTCATCATTTATTACATTCTTTCCCCCTTTTCCTACAAACTTGCTTAAAAAGCTGAGAGCTTTAGGCCAGTGCCACACCGAATGCCAGCGCCACTGTGGAACACCCACCGTGGCAGCAATGCAGTTTTCACAGCAAAGTGAACCGTGGTTTAGGTGACAGCAGTCAGCCAAGCCTATTCATGTCAGAAATCTATTGGCAGAATCAAGCTTTATTTTACACAACAAACTACCACGCGGATTTCTAGCATCAGCCTGAAAATCAAGTTCTCTCACTCACAATCTAAACATATTACTTACAGAACCAGCTGGGCAGAGCCATTTTACAACACCTCTTTTTGAGGTATCAGTGTGATTTAACAGCAGGTGAACAGAGAGGGACATTATTCTTAAAGTATTTTGCAAACTCATCCTCAAAAGCTGAGTTTCTGGTACTCACCCTTTAATAGTTGGCTATCCATCTCAGAGCAAGAAATTGTAATTGTGCTTCAAAACAGCATGGTATTTCTTTTACCAGATATCAATTCAAGTGCTAATCACAGTAAGAGAGGACACAGAGAAGGTGAGGTCAGCATTCATAAGGGGCCTTGGTGAGGAAAAGGGATTAATTTGTATAGGAAAACCAAACCCACCTGTCATTCCTATAAGCAGTTTGTACGTGGATGAAGTTGCTTGTGATTTCACCTGTTCATGAAGGCCCATTAAAAAAGTAAAAATCACAACATAGTTTCATTTATAGTTACATTTTTAAATGGAATTGGTTGATGAACTTTGCCTTTTTTTGAACAGAAACCTTACTACGCAACTGAGCATTTCAACCCTAAAAATCAAACCAGCTCTTTCTCACACCCCTGACGGTTCTGGCTTGCTGAGACACAGCATTTTGTTCCAGCTGTGAAACAGTGTTATAAAATGCCCAGTGCTTGGCCTGGGAAGGTGATTGAATCCAGGTGCAGAACATTAAAACCAATGTAGATGTGCTCTGCTTCTGCTTTTCCCATCCTCATTTTTTTTTTTTTTTAGCTTCCTAGATTATATAGGCTGCTTCCCCTCCCCCTCCTGCATGTGGCTTTTTTGATTCATCAATTCCAGTGTCTGAAAGAGATATAAAGAGCGCTATCAGCCTTTTAATGATGGCAACTTTGACAGACTTGATATGAAACTATCATCTTCATTGCTGGCACAGAGAGAGGCATCTTACTGATGCCATCCTTTAACTAAAGGCAGACAACCATTAAAAAAACACAAACAGCTGCATTTTAAGTGAGATTTGTGCATTACTAAGCAACATCTTGTAATAAAGAAAAAATACATTGTGCTGCAGTAAGGATTATGAAATACCTAAGAGACTCATAAAGCATAATTAACAGGATATTGTGGATTTATAAAGCTGTAGTGACATAAATGTGCTATTCATAATTTAAAGGAAACTGAACAGTTGTATATTTCCAAAAGTCTTTACACACACTGTGATGACAGGCGAGCTGTTATGGTGAAACTTGGAACTTTTTCTGATTGCAGTTTTAGGCATGCAGTTAACATGAGGGTGACTCAGAAAAAACCTTGTATATTTGTTTTTTATGGAAGAAGTTTAACTGTACATAAGTGAACAATAAAATTTAATAAATCAGGTTGGTAAAGAATATTGCTTATTGCAAAATGCTTATCAATGAAGTTCAGCAGTCTGACTTCTTTTCTTAAACAGCAGAAAATGAAGAGAGTTTAAAAAAAAAAAGTCAGCACAGCACATGACAAGCCAGGCTATGAATTAATAATACACTGACTATTTTCACTCTTGCAGACAGCTGCAGCACAAGAACGCACTCTTGGTAAAAACTAAAAATATTTGCTAGGGAGTAGCGAGGAGCATGCAGTGAGTGCTAAATTCACAGTTGGCTCTGTACTATTTCTGCACAGACAAGCCTTCACTTTATCTAAAGTTCCAACATTAATTACTCAAAATGTCTCTCTCTGAATTAGTGCATCAGGTCAGAAACCTTGCACAGATGTTACCGCATGATCTGCAGCATATACTGGCAAGAACACGTTATGCTTTGAATATGCTTTTGCTTATGTTTTTCAAAATTAAGGGGCTTTTTCAATTGCAACTGAGTATATCCATCCATCATAGGCAGGTACTTTCTCAGATATATCACCAAATCACTGTGTTTCAAATTCATGTCTTTCCACGAGCTCAGATAATGTAACACCTACAATCAAACTGTGTTGACTTGAAATGGCCCTGGACCAATTCACATGGGGAAAGAATCTACCTTGCCACCTCTGTTCTTTTGTATCATTTCTCAGCTATATCAAGACCTTTTTATTAATTTTGGTTTAGTAAATACTTTGTTTTGAAATGGGTTTTGCATATCTTAAGCACGTTTAGGATGAACTAGTCAGTTTGAACTATACAATTGATTAGATGCACTGTGAAAGTTTTTGAATTAAAGTATAGGTTTTGTCAGGATTTGAGAAAAACAGATTGCTCTCAGCAAGATAGAGGTTTCCATGCCTCTTAAAATACAGATAATTTAATTTATGAACAACACAAAGGGAAAGAAATTGCTAGAACCTAACTTCAGTCTTCCTTGTATGGCACAAAAAATTACTAAGAGATGATAGGTTATTAATTTTCACCATTTTTATCTTATAAATTATAGAAGGGTAAATGTAACTTATCCAAGTGGCTTCATTTCCCAATGGACTGGAAGACTTCTGTTCTTTACAGCAGCCTTTTCTTTCTTGGCAAATTAGTCTGGGCCTTCTGCACTTTCCATTGTGACTTTCTCCAGAAGTTGAGCAAAACCAATTAATGTTTTTGACCAGTCCTCCATTTTAATTTATCATTTTTAGTAGCTGAAGTGGTTTTGCTTCACTAGTACACATTGGAATTGATTGTCAGATAGATAGTTCTAGATCAAAGAGGAAAGGGATAGATTGCCAGATTCTAAAGCAACAGAAGACGAAAATCAAGGATCACCAAGCACAGCTGCAGAAATCCAGAAAACTGACAGGTTCAATTAGAAATTATGCTATTTTTTAGAGGCAGCACTGACAAAGAACTGTATTTTATAGTCACGTGGAACTTGAAGTGGTACTTACTATCCCATAATCAGCCTGGATGAGAGAAGAACAATGAGGACTACACTTGCCATATCAGAAAAAAAGCTGGGGGGCAGGGGTGTGGGATTACTATTATCCATTTCTCAGAGGAAAAAACAAATAAAGACATAACTCTCATTCTGGAATTACCAGAAATGCCATATGATACAATAGAAATGAACACCATCTACCCTAAACTTTCAGTGAATCATTAGAATTGCCTCATTAAATAATGCCAGTTATGTATGTATTGTAAGTGTTAAGGAGGAGGTTAATTAAAATGCGAAAACAATTTTAAAAGAAAATTTAACAGAATTTTAGCAAAATAGACTAATTGGAATTACTTGGTCATAGAACAAATTTGAGGGTTTATGACTACCAATATTAAAGTAAACAGGTTATCACTTCAGTACCTGTCAGTTTTAAAACATTGTTGTTCAACTCGCCTTCATAAGCATTTTGATCTTGTGTGATACATTTCAGAGAAGCTGCTCTGTAAGAATTACATATTAGGCTCTAGATTAAATAAAATAATTTGTGTGCTTCCTGGGAATTACAAGGCTGTGAAATTGATGTTTCTCTCATCACTACTTCTGCTGTGATCCAAATAAAAGAAAACTGCTATTTGGTAAAAGAAATTAAAGTGGTGTAACAAGTGTTAGACAGGCTGTTTCAAAGTTAAACTGCAGCAGAAAATGTTTTTTTCTAAAAAAAAACAAACAACCCCCAAAATTAGAAATCCTACTAAAAAAAGAAATTATATACACCTATAAATAAGAAGATGGAGCCTCGGTCCAGTGCTGGGCTCACGTATGATGAAAATCAAAGCACAGAAACAGCATAAAGGCAGTTTTCCACATAAGTAGAAAGATGGTCTGGCCTTTCTGTACCAGAAATTCCTAGTCTCTGTAGCTGAACAAATGGGGACAAGTCTCAGGGAATGGGTTTCATGCTTCCATAAAACTCATGAACATCATCTGCATGTATAATTAAGGCAAGGATTGTACAACATTACAATCTAAACTCTTTGGAAAGTGCTGAAAATCTGCCAACTGTGAAGCAGAATGTAATGTATAAACAACCAGGTTGTAAAGCAATTTAGAAATTCAAGAAGTGAGGTAATTCTCATTATCATTCATGTATCACAGGCAAGTAATAATAGTACCATGAGGCATGACTTTATTAGCATAATTTTCTTCTTGATGCTACCATTATGGTTTTCTTATGTTGACAAATGACTGCTGCCCATTCCTACATCTGCTACGCTCCCCTTAGACAAACTATTTTATGCTGCTGTTCCACTTCTAAAAAAGCCCCAAAACAGCCAAACAACCCTCTTCATTTTATTTCTGTTTAATTACTTTGTTTTCTATATTCATTTATGCCATGGTTATATGTGGTTACTATGTTGAATTACTCTGTTACATGTTGATAATCAGACAAAATTTTATAAATGCAAACTTATTGGCTTGGATACAGTACGTATATAATGTATATATAGTAGTTGCATGCCCAAGCCAGTGTCATCGCAGTGCATTCTGCTCTGTGATGGTTTCCAGGCCACTGAGATACATGACTGGGCAATACAGAAATGCTTTTAGTCACTTAGGCATGAGTCAAAAGATACCTTAAGCAGTCACCGTTTTGGTCAGATAAAATCTGATACTGGAGTCATCAATTTGGCTGCCCCAACATGAGCACCGAGTGTCTTTGATACTCTGCAGCAACATCGGCACACAGCTGATGCACGTGATGCGACCTGTAGAAGAGCATGCCCTTTCCCAGTAGCAGCTGCGAGACAGGTAATACAGCTTAGTACTTCTAAAACGGCACTAGATGGTTCTCTTCAGGACATTGCATCATGCCTAGAAGAGCATAAAAGATTTTCCAGGCTTAGCATTAAGGAGTTTTAAGCAGTTTCAGTCGTACTGCAAATGCAGATCCATTCCAAATTGGCAGGAGCAACAATGATATTAACTATGAGATATTTAACACGCATAAGAGTGACTAAATGATGTTGCAGAGGTGTAACAGAAATAATTTGACAACAAATCAAATGGATTATCAATAGATCATCCATTATACAGAAACATAGTTTGACAGTACACTTGCAGAGAATGACAATTATGGATATTATACATATGGAAGAGACAGATGTTAAGTTTTCCAGAGGAGTGGTGTTTTGTTATGGTGTTTCCAGTTTTCTAAGCATGAGATTTCAGTGTAACACTTTTCACTCAGACTTCTCCATTCATTTTTTTAATAACAACAATTTCACTCAGAAAAAGATGAAGGCATGAAAAAAATATTGCAAGTTGTAGCACATGTATTTTGAAATATTTGACAAAGTAAGAGGACATATCCGAGAGGATGGTTGAAAACCAGGATGCAATTCTGCCTCTAGAACTCCTAGAAAAAAAGTACTACACTCCAGGCAGCTGCCTGAGGCACTGATCTGCAGCAAAGCAAACTCTGGAAAAGGCATGCAAATTAGCAGCAGGCACGAGGAGCAAATTGAAGGTGCATGAAAAGCCAGACCTTCAGATCAAGACAAGTTAGCACCAGTCCATTCACAAATAAATTTCCCACTGTTTTACTGGGCCTGTACTGCTTTCAGAGATCACAACACAAGTTTGCAAGACTAACTATAAAAAAATTATCTGCCATTATATTAACCTAGTTACATGACCAGCCTTTGCAGAGCACATCTGCCTTCTAGGTCCTTATCAGAAAACAAGTGAAGACAACAGAACTTTGTCCATCCAGTATTGATGCAGAGAATGTTTTTCATATATATCAGTATTTGCTACTGAAGACAGACCAATATCAGTTTCTAGAAGAAAAAAAAACAAACCCTATACATTACAGTACTGGAGAGCAATACACTTATCAGAGCCCTGTATGACTGTAACAGCCTAACATGCTAACGTGCACCTTCTGCATAAGACAGAATATTGCATCACAGAATATACAGCTGTTGATGGCACTTAAAGCTAGGCAGCACGATCAGTGTTTATTCAGCTTTGCCATTCATTTTGTCCTCTGCAGGTTTTTTTCCTGAAGGCATATAATCAAACACTTTGTGATATCAAAGATGTGAAATAACAAACTAACCACAAATATTAACTTAGTTTTATAAAACATCAGCAGAATTATTTTCATTACTTTATGATGATCATTATGATGGTGTTACAAGTTCTAAAAAGCAATGTATAGCTATTGTTGTTTGATTAAATGGCAGATTTGTCTAGTGTTCAAGTTTCCTGACATCAGACACCAAGACAGGAGAACAACATACTTTTCCAAAGGGATTAAAGCACTGGAAAAGCCCGCCCCTCCCCACCCCCCCCACCCCCCTTTCTGGTGTGTGCATTCAGGAAAACTGGTAGATCTGGCTGACTAGCAGACAAATTCTTTATCTCGCCATCATTATCAGTATTGCACCATCATTGGCAAAAACAATACTGAGACTCTAGGAGATGAACAATGTGGAAGTAGTAGTCATTTGGCTAAAAATAAATTTAGCTTGAACTTCAGTTTTTTGTGACATCTGAAGACAGCAATGTTTTAGCTTCAGTGTGATCCGGACGTCTGCCTTCCTTAAGCTCCAAGAATTGCACATATTGTGCCTAGCCTTAAGTATGTCAAAGAAAAAAAGAAAAAAAAAAAAGGGCTTTTAGCTTCAAAAACTCAAATCTATTAGACTATATGCTCTGGCATATCTGTCATTCTAACATTGATAAAACTTGCTGCTCTAAGATCAGATCTCATTTTCCTACAAACTGAGCCGCTGTTACTTTAAAAGAAGCAAAAATTGAGACCTCAGCTGCCTCCTATCCGAAGGGCACTTGCTACTACGATGGCTGTTCATCATCCCACCTCTTCAAACATGTTTAAAATTAAACTAAACATTTAATAAATTTAAAAAACAAATAAACAAAAACCTGTGTGAAGAGTCTACGGAGCCCAGTGCTTTCTTCCCTTGTCAGCAGCTTCATAGAGAGCTTGACAGACATTTCAGATGTTCCTGCAGGGAAAAAGAAGGATGAAAGCATGGCGGATTTTGTTTTTGTTTCTGTAATCTTGAAAGTACCTGAATACTACAGACAACAGCATCCCACACAGTAGAAAATGAAAGGATTAAAAACATGGCTGCTGCTTGAAAACACGCTCCCATGTAAACACAACATGAAGGGAAATTCAGAAAAAAAGTGAATAACTGAAAAACATTGATGAGAAAAAAGTAACTTTTTAAAAGTAACATTTAAAATATGCTTCGAGAACTGGGTAAGTACATGGATCTATTTCAGAATAAAACAGAGCAGGCTAATCCATGTCAAAATGCAGTGCTGTTTTTTCTGTAGTACTGTACCTCATCAAAGACTCAACATTTGTACACAAGGGAGCACTGCTCCATCCTACCTCCTCTTGTCAACTTTGCCAAAACCATTAATTAAAAGTAATGTACGATGTCGTTTGATTTTCTGTTTAATATCCTGCAGACATAGATCAAAATCACCTTCTTATGCCAAAATTATCTTCCCCATATCTTCCCAATTGCAGCTAGCACAATTATACCTTTTGTATGAAATCACGAGCACCTGCATCCTAATAGAAATCCTCTAGCCAGTCAACACACACTCCAAAAAAAGTCTGTTACTGTATGAAAAAGAAAACACCCCATCCCCCACCATAAAAGAGCAGAGCTTCAGGGACACTCCAACAACAGTTCTTTGTGTAAAGTACAGAGACTGAATCACTGCCCAGTGGTCCTGCTTCTTCCACTGATGCAGGTGGGTGCACTAAGGGATGATACAGGTGTCTGCTGATATGGATGCATGTTCCCTGGCCAGGCACATCGGAACGCAGTTAACTAACCACCTGTCTACTAAACAGAGAGCTGGTACAGGCTGGAAACAAACACTGTGAAAAACTGCTTCAGTTGTCTTTTATTGGACTTGCTCAAAAAATGACAGCACTGTGAGCTCTATCTCTGGATAAACGGTTTATTAGAGTGTTTCTACCTTTCACATACCAGCCTGCATTAACCCCCAATCAAATCATCAGATGAAGAACTCAGTGAGTGCTGTTGCTGTAATAAGTAAAAATTAATTATGTGCTTATGTATGAAAAAGTGAGTTGCTAATGATGTTCAGTGTTTACAGTTCAGTTTATGGTTTCCTGTCCTACTTTGTAAAATTGGTTTGACTCTTGTGCAGGTGATGTGGAAAGCTCCAAGCATTTTTTTCTCATTGCAATGTAACTTCTCTCGATCCATTTGCAAAGAAGATGGAAAAGTGGGAAATGCATCTTGTTAAAGAAGTTCTTTATTGCATTCTTGTAAATAAGCAAAAATCCCCCTTCTTACCAAGGCTGAACACTTGGTTCTTTGGCAAAGGTCAAAGTATAAACCAAAAGAAAAAACCTGAATGTATAATTTGGAACAGTAAGAAGCATTATAGCACATTAGAAAGAAACAGATTCCATTGTACAAAATTAAAGGACAGGAAGAGAGAGTCTGCAGAAGTGTTCTCAAAATGAGCAAGATTTTAAGCTGGGTGAATTCCCCCAAAATTTCACTGTCTTCACATTCACAGGGATACTGGAAGAAGAAATGGCAAGAAGAAGGTTTGTTTGGCTGTCTGATATTGGTGCAGATTAAGAATTTATTGGTTTAGCAAATCAAAATCATGCCAGCAGACAACTAGGGTTTGCAACTAGAATGTCCACCTTAAAGCTTTCTTGTTTAAACAGCTTGTTAAACAGATTTTTCTTTTTATGGCTGCTTCTTCATTGCATCCACTGTGAGGCCTGCCAAGGGAAGCTCTATCTTAAGAATCGTGCAAAAATAGATACTTTCTACCAGACAGATGAGCTACCCCCTGCATATCTTTAGTACAAATTCTCAGTGATTTTAGGTGGTGAGGATTTTAAACCTGAAGTCCAGGATTTTCTAAATTCCTGATAAAGCTCTAGCAAGTGGAGATTTATGCTTTTTTTTTTTTTTTTTTCCATATACAAGAAGCGTTTACAGGATCTGCAGGTCAAATACATTTCTAACTCATAAATTGTGCCCATTTGTTTTGGAACCGTTAGAAATACCAGAAAGAAAATCCTAACTGATTTCAATTCACTTATCAGATAAATTCACAAGCATGTTAAGAGCCATCTTTCAAAGCCTCCATTAAACCAGCCATAAAATACTGTAAACTTCCAGAAGTAACATATAATTTAACAATCAAATATTCTAGGCTATTATTTGAAGTACAAAAAATATTGTGAAAGCCCAGTGACAAATGAAATTGAGCATGACAGTATTTTGAAATAAATGGTATTATCTAAAATTATTGGCAATTCTCACCATTCAGAAGACGTACAAACCTTTCATAGAGATCAAAATCACTTGAAAAGGAGAAGAAAAAATTACCTAAAAATTATTTCATATGCGAGAAACAGAACATATAAAGGAATGATTACATCTGACAAAAGTGACCTTAGAAGCCCAAGCACCTTCAGAAGTCCAATATTTTTGTAGAAACTTTTTTCTGCCTCCTTCCCTTTAGGGCAGATTACTAAGAACTTAAATATTAGCTTTTAGATGATAATACTTGCTTTAGGTGAAACTCATATTGCTCCAACTTTTCGAAACCTGTGATAAATCGAGTGAATTCAAAGAGAAAAATTCTAGGCAAGGTTTTCCTGCATTGGCCAGGCATATTAGGTATACTTTCACTGCTGAAACTTGCATATTTCATAAAATATTGTTTATGGAAAAAATGAATTGGAATATCCTCTGTGATTTATGTGGACAAGTCCTGTGACTATTCATGCCTCCATGGCAATTTGTGACATGAATTAGTTATCTTCCTGAAATTAATCTTATAGATACAGGAGGATGAAAAGTTGAAGGCAATCTTAATACAGGTAGTTTTTTTCCCTGTTCATATTGCTCAAGAAAAATACTGGGAGAGCCGGCTATCCCTGCAGATCATTCTACTTTTCTATTTTTATTCTATTTTTCTGTTTTTAAATTGCTAACGTAAATTCCATTAGGTTAAGCTTTTGAAGTCACGACCGCTAGCTGGCGGTACTGGACTTGACTGAATGAGCACAAAGGTTTTACTCCAGTTTCAAAAAGCCACTCTTCTTAAACTGGCAAAATAAGCCCCTCTGGGAATTAGTTCAGCCTAAAGAGAAATTTTATAGGTAGGCTGAGGTTAAAGGAATGGCTTTTGCTGCATTTTAGAGCATCCCAGGTTACACCTTTTATTGTAGTTTTAATGTGTTTGGACAACTTCTAAAACTGAATTCCAGTTCTGAAGTTTGCACTATAATTTCCATCTTTTCAGCAAATGCAAACAGAAAGTAAGAAAGGTCAAGACTGTAAGTTGTCTATATGAAATGACACTGAAAATATAGAATTAGGAAAAAATACAGGTCGGGCAGTATCCAGAACAGAAATTAATCAGCTGCTTCTACAGAAATGATTAAACCACTTTAGTATTTGCTCCAGTAAATCATTACACTTGCATCAAGTAGGCTGGGACAATGGATGTTATCCAGCAGAGCCCTCAACACTCCATTGATATAAATGCCTCAGGTCACAGGTTACAGTAAAAACAACTAATGAGGCCTAATGTGTTTATCACTGAGCATTAATTAGCGCATGGCACGCACTAAAAACTGATTGTTAGTTCAATATTGCTACTGATTTCAGTGAGGACAAAATTACACTTAAGCACAAAAATCCAGTTGCATGTACTGTCAAATGAATCCATATCACAATTTCTTAGTGTCTTATTCCTGACTTTTTTTTTTTTTTTTTTTTATTTTGCTGGTGATAGTGTGGTACTTTCCAAAATGTACAACTTTAGGTACCCAGTCAATCCACACAGATGAACCAACAGAAGCTTCTCCAACCGAAAAAATTAATTAACCAAGCAGAAACCTCAAATGCCCATCACTGCCATAAAATATTTTTAGGCCCAAGACTTGAAAATGGGTATAGACATCTAAACTGAGTGAAAGCCCGAAATCACTTAGCATAATTCAAGTTGGAGTTTCTTGTCTATTACTACAGAGTCATGTATATGCAATAACCAACACAAGTCAGAAATGTCTGTCAAGATGAGAAATATCGACAATTACCAAAGTGAGAAAAACCACTGCTTCAAGTGGTTTTAGCTGCAGAAGCTACAGACTAAAAAAACAATCATTAAAAGAAAAAAGGAAAATTCTCCTAAGATTTGCATAATGATTTTCTCCATGTAACTGCTCTGTGTGTGCATTTTTTACTTTTATCATTTATTCCTCCCATGTAAGTAACGTTACTAAGCCTGGTATAAGCACTCATGTGGATAACATTTAACCCGTTGTCCCCTTACAATTTCCTCTGCTTGACCCTCATTGTAAACCTTTAAAGCCCTAAGCTCCAAATAGCTGCATTTCAAACAGATACTTTAACACCTTAATATTTATTCCTTCACATCTAATGTAGCAATCTTTTGAATTTATACTTTTCTGGTGTCTTCAGCTTTACATCTTTATTTTTCTGGTCCTACCTTGTTAATAGCTAAAAATTGGAAACTTTAATTCTCACTTTCAGCATTGAGACACATTTGTAGAAACTGCAGCCGCGGCAGTCAACAGTCAATGGTGCAGGTTACAACACCATAAGACCCAGCTGCACAGAAGAATCCTGGTTTTATTGATGCGACTCACACATGTTTGACTAATGGTAAAACTGGGAATAATCCAAAGTGTTTCTGCAAGTTACTTTTTTTTTTTTTTTAACACTCCTATAATGCTGCTGACTCCAACATCACAGTTACTCCTGATTTACACTACTATAAATCAAACTGCAGCCACAGTCTGGGAGTACCTCTGAGTCAAAAGCTGGCATTTCCACGTAATTATTGTTCCAAATAGAACTGTGGTTAATGTCCTACTTATTTTTCAGTTTTCTTTGCACTGTAGTTTTAATTTCTGATGATTTAGCTATCTAATTACTTTTCAGTGGTGGCAACAGCAAACATGCTTTCTCCTTGCTATCAAGGCATTTGTTTTGTTAGAGTAACCGTATGTGGCACTGTGACCCTGAGCAACCACCAAGGGCCAAACAAACCCCAATCAAAACACAAGACTGAAAGAAACAAAAAAAAAGTGTAAAAAATTACAGTTTGAGAACTGATAGTTTTTTTTATCCCCCCCCCCCCAATAGCATCATAGGAGTTAGAATATCACATATCAAGTGAAACAACAAATACTAAAAAGAAGAATAAAATTAAATGTTTCATAATCATCGTGACTTAAGGAGTTCATTTTGAGAGTGGAGAAAGCAGAAGAGGAAGAAAAGGTATTTTAATTGCACCTGATTTCCGTAGCCTTTTATGTGGTAACTAGTGAAAATGCCACTGCTGAGCCACAAGACCCACGGAGGCATGAGAATTCCACAAAGGTGGCACAGAACTGAACACAAACATGTAAAAAAAGTATTTTTGACAGCCATATTTTAAAATGCATTTTGTAAAAAAATCCAAGTTAGTCTATACTAGATATAGTGAAACTGAAGCACAGTGTAGAGAAGCTTTAATTGAAAACACATTTTCAATTGTTCCCTTCAGGCATCAATGATAAACTGGTCAGGGCAACACAAAACCCATTATGAGCTAATTTATATTGCTACACTCTGTGCTGCTGCAGTTTGACTGATATAGTCACCTCAGCTGAGAATTTGTACATTATACTGTATCTCACAAAGTATGTCACAAAAGGAAGTTTATGGTTTAGGATTATCAATAGAATTCTATCAAATTCAGTGCTACCAATATGCAATCCTGATTAATTTCAGAGTTTTCTAAGAGTTGCACCAGAACAAAAGTAATTAGCAGAAGCCAAAATAAAAAGACCGTTCCCTTGATTTTAAGTCATACATACATACTGAATATAAATTTCTATATTATCAAGAATTGTGCTTCCACAAATCGATTTGGTGAAAAAAATAAAAGGTCCATAAAAATAAAGCAAATTATTTTTCCTATGTTTCTTGCTTAAGGACAAATCATCCAAACAGTAGAATGGGATTTGTTGTCGCTTTACAGCTTTTACAGTTAATGGATGAATGTAAGAACAAGGCATTATAGAAAACCTTTATCTTGATACTCTGCTAAATGCAAAAATGGGATTTCAACACTTAAAAAGAGATTAAAAAAGGAATCTAAACTCTTAAATCCAAAATTCCCCTTGTTCTGCTTCCACTTCAGCTTTAGAGGTACCTAAATTACTTAATGCAGATGTGTGCCTTCAGTATCTTCTGGCACCTAAAATTCTGCTTCCAGGTACTCTTGGCAACTTTTACATCTTGACATGGCCAAATAACTCAATAGTCTAAAATTCTTTAATTGCTCAAAAAATGGCTTAAATCACACAAATCTTTCTCAGAAATAGATAGTGTGGGGATAGGAAGGAAAAGTAAGAAGAAAAGGTAAAAGCTGTTCCACACTTCTGTTCTATGCAATGAATAACACTCAGAGTACCTTGGTTTAACTCATGCATAGTCCCAAGCATAGAAAAACACAGACCTCCAAGGAGGAGGCTAGAGAGTATCATAAACTCTTCAGGTTATTCTGCAAAAATGACACTCTCCATCTTTCTGTAGGAAGATTCAATGGCAAGAGTGACAGTAGGTAAGCAAGAACATTCACAATTCTTTTGCATTAGTAGGTTGAGCACTCACCTGTGAATGAAGACTTTGTGGTTTGATTCCCCTGCTAGTAATGTGTAAAATTTATTTTACATTGAACAATCACTAAATAAAACACACAATAAGGTGAGGTAGAGATGGTTCTGCAACTTCCCTCTCAGGATGGTTTTATTCATTAAGCTCCAGATTTAAACATATGATTGTAGATTTCCTTTCTCTCCCTGTCAAGGAATCTTTTTTTCTTTTTTTTTTTTTTTCCTCTATCCTTTTTCCTCTTCAAAGTTATACAGCTATAAGAGAGAAGAACTGCAGTTCAATTGATCTCTCATACTTCATAGAGAAGTTCCAAACATATCACTTAAAAGATTAACTTTTCTACAGTCCCTTCAAAGAATGATCTTGCTTTTAGGTGTCTACTTCAGGAGACAGCCCAAGACTGAAAATTTGACTGGAAATAGATGCCATCCTGCTGGGGCATGTTTTAGAGTACATATCAGTTTTCAAATTTGGTGTTTTTATTCTTTCTCAGTGGTTTTCTGATCAGTACAAAGTCTGCTTTTTTTCCAATTTCACTTTCAGGGGTCAAACTTTCAAAGCACTGCTTGAAAAAACAATTATCTAACACCAAACCTAAAGACTACATGAATCTAGCCAATGCTTTTAGGGAAGAATTCCACTTTTAGTTAAGAAACAAAGGATTTTAGAATTAGGTCTCCGATTTGGAAAACTCATAATTTCAGGCTTTGCAAAACAAGCTCAGAATTATTTTTTTCACTACAACATTTCATCTGCCTTCTAAACATTTAATCATACACCTAAGTTTTACTTATATTAAAAGCCTCACTGATTTTTAATAAAAACATTTAAGCAAAGGTTATGCATCAGTCTCTGAAGTAGGAAACCAAAGAGCAGTAAAATCCAGATTGCTAGACAATAACAGTAAGAACCAAAAGGTTTCACAGGTAAACTCGAGATGGTCTTTAAAAACAGCAAAATATTTTTACTTCTAAAGGACATCGTCACAAACACACACATGGATGCAAAATAAATTGATGCACAAAGCAGCGTACACATCCAGCAACTCTTTGTGAACACTATATTGAATCACATTGTTTTAGGCCAAAATAAACATCAGAACACACAAACCTACAGCCACACTTTCAGAGGGAACTGGTGTAGTTCAAGCCAAACACCTACTAAATGGTGTGAGGGCACTGAAAACGTGCTGGACCTTCCTTATTCTGCCTAGCTGTATTCCTCATCTTCCCGTCTGTCTCCCCTTTTGGTCCCTTACTGTAGCTGCTCTATGTACTGCTGTTCTCTGGGGCTGGGTGGCCTAGAGATGGATTGCCTGCGATGACACAGGGTGGGTCTAGGGGCAGAAAAGTCTTGCTAAAAAATTTCAAGTGTGCATTGCCAATTTTCACGCAGGCTTATTTAAGTGGGAAGAAGTATATGCACAAAACCTTTTAAATCACAATGCTTGTGCTTTTTTCCTCCATCAGTATGTTAAAGGCAGTAAACAAGTGATCATATAAATAGTTTATAGTGCATTTTAATATTGGTGTATGTGGGGGGAGAAGTATATCTATAATCAACTTTATTTCAAGAAAAGACATACTTTTAAAAGATATCTTTGGCATATGCTGTGAAAACAAGAATCCTAAAATTTTGTACACTATGTAATTTGGCATTCATAAGTTCTGAAAAAGCAAAGCAGCTGTCATATAAAAGATTAAACTGAAAACTATTGCAGTGGCATGGCAAAAAGATAAATGGAACCAAAGAAATAGGCGAACAAGCCAGTTAAAGCATAAACCAAGAACAATCACATGCATCTGGGTTTCTTTGAACTGATCAGCAGATCCACTGCCTTTATTAAATAAGCTCTTCTTGCGGAGACTATTGTAATGGCTTATTAAGCACTGTCATTGCTATTTACAGACTACAGACACCTGCCCACTGACAGCTGGACTGAGACCAGCTGCAAGAGTTATCCTTCCGCAAATAAAGCTCCATATGCTCAAAGGGCTCCATGAACGAACCCTGGCTAACAATTCCTCACAGTATCCTCAACATGCAACACCACTGCCATGGGGTCACTGGAGCAGAGGGAGTGGGGAGAGACATGATGGCGCTCCCTGCAGTGAGAGTGCCGAGGGTAAGGCATTGAAAACTTTGGAACTCTCCTTTGAAGTCCGATGACTGACAAACTGACTTCTGGTCACCTAGGAAAATCTATGCATTACCTATCTCCGCAGCACTGCTTGTGATTTCTGGAAGTGAACATTACTTCACTATTCTGGAGAAAGTTCCAGGTTTGCATAGCTGCTAATACTGTTTTAAGTAGGATTTTTCTCTCCTAAAAGTAAATGCTTGTAGCTTTACCTTTTTCTCTTTTCAATTATAGCAATAGAGATAAGTACAGAACCTACTCAACATGGAAGTGATTGATATTTTCTCTTTATTTATTTTTAAGTGCTAAGCAAGTATTATATTATCAGGTGTTTTAATCAGTCTAAATCCTTCCTGTCTCTTGGGAACAACCCACAGATACTGATGAGGACTAGCAAAGAAAGAGGCTGATCAGCATAGAATATACACCTGCTTATTACAACTAAATACATCACATTTTCAAATCTCAAGGACTTAATCAGCATGAAGAGAGTTTCTGAGGGGAAAAGTATCAAAAATTGATACTGATTTTTCCCCTCTATGAAAAAACATGTTAAGGTTTATTGGCACAAGCAAATGGACACATAACACTGTTATTTGTGAAGTTTATAAAACTTCACGAGGGAGGACTGCATCTCAGCAAGTGTATTCCACACAATGTTTTAATAAGTAAGCATAACACTAAACTACCAAGACAGATTTCTACTTTCATAGAAATTATACACTGCATGTAAAAACCAAGATGTTAAAATCAGCCCTAGGGTAGGAAAAACAATAATATGACTCTATAATAATTAGCAATTAACTAATTACTTCAAGTTAGAAAAAACGTGAGCTTATTATTTCCAACAAAGATGGAACATGCATAACATCAACACATATATGATGACAAAGGGACAGGTTTTTTTTTCCACCATTCTGTAATTAACTGTGAACAAGTAACCAGACCTTCCTCTAAAGGACTGCAGTGTTTCCATTTCTACAAAACATTATGGCTCTCTCACTTCTGATTTTCATCACATTGAAGATTTAGGCTACAAAAAAAAAAAAAAAAAAAAAAACAAACCCGCAAAGGACAGTATTGACTACAGTCAGATGATTGCAAAAGGGAAGTTTTTACTGAGTTCTCAATTCACCTATACTGAGCAAAAGGAAATTAT
This sequence comes from Falco naumanni, assembly GCF_017639655.2. NCBI lineage: Eukaryota > Metazoa > Chordata > Aves > Falconiformes > Falconidae > Falco > Falco naumanni. The sequence continues at coordinate 11,211,286 of NC_054064.1, read as the reverse complement.
CTGGCTCTCGTGAGTACCAAACCATTGTCTGCAATAAAAACAGATAATATCTTCTGGGAAAATAAAGAGTCTTGGACAGAAGTGAGCATCTCAAAGGAACCTACAACTACAACAGGTCATTATTTAATATTGTGAATAGCCATTGAGTTCAGAAGGAGGAAGACGACACTTGATGCAAAAGGATGTGGAAAAATAAAAAGAAAGCAATCAAAAGCAGTTGAGTGGACAACAAGAACCAAAGCCACCAGCCAACCAAAAAGGGGGGAAAACAAACAGAGATAAATGAACATTATCAAAGAAAAGAGATGGGTAATACTGAAGTTAGTAAGAAAGATGACAAATAAAAGAAGGGAGGTATTTAAAAAAGAAACTAGAATGAAATATCCAAAAGAAAACATGATATTCACTAAAACAGGATGAGATGTAACAGTTTTATCAGCTATGTGAAGAACAAAATTATAAAACTCCCAGCAAACGTAACAATAATATGGAAAAAAACCCAAATCTAAAATAGAAAAAATAAAGGAAGGAAATCACAAATCAAAATATACCAGATACTTCCAAAGCTATTTCCCTTCCCAGGTAGAATTTAATTTTCCATTTCTCTTAAAATGAGACTACATATTCATTTGATATCCATTTCAACCAGAAATTAAAAATATCTCCACATATGCTGTATGTTCAAACCCTCTACTTTAAGAGACCGCTATTAAGACTCAAAAGGGAATACCTTATAAATTAGCAAATAAAGTTGCTTGCAAAAAAACATTTTTTCCTATCTCACTCTGTCTATTCTAAGACTTCAATACCAATTAAAGAAAATACTGAAGAACATACTCCCTATTAATTATACAAGGTAGCCACCAGTGTTGTCAGCCCTGAAAATATAAGGATCTGAATTAAGTAAAAGAGCTGATCTGTGGACTCCAGGCTTACACTCCTAACTGTTTCAAAGGTTATCGTTACCTGGATTATAAGCTCTTTAGTGCAATGAGCTTTCTCACATGTTCTTATCATGGGCTACCCAAGAAGCTCTAACAAGATAGATGTTTTCAGGACACTGCTACAGCAGAAATTAAACAGTGTTGCTGTGAACATATCAGGAAGAACTGGTAGACACAGAAGAGAGATTAAGCAGAGAGAACAGACTTTAAGCCTCTTTCATTCTGGCTGTGGAGGTTGATTTTAGGACCGTGAATATTGTTTGTGAAGACAGGGCTGAGCTGTGTTTCATTACACTTTAATTGGCTATTTGTGATGTAATTAGAGTAACACTTATGCAGCAGTAGTTTTGGGCTTACAGCAAATCTCAGAGTTGGCAGGAAGGCAAGCACTGAGATGGTGGCTTGGACCTGACATGGCCATCAGGTTTTATGTGTTCAGTTGAATGAATTTCCCTTAAATATCATAATTAGGAAACTCAGTCTTAGGTGATCATACGACATAAAAATTCAAACTAATGGCTTTCTAATAGTCACCTAAAAATTCTATATGCTCCTTGGCCTAAAGTGAAAAGATATGCTAGTATATAGTACACAGGTATCTGTATCTATCCACATCCATCTATATGTATGGATGCACTATGTTGGTAAATATATATAATACTTATCAGTTTAAAATGAATAATGTAGCAATAAGTTAGTGACAAATTTAATTTTACCCCAGAAACCCAGCTTTCAGCACTCAGAAACAGGAGAGACAAACAGGGCAGGACTTACTATTACTGAAGAACCATGTTCTGTGATACTTTTTTTTCTGTAAGTTCTCACAAATTCTTGAAGATTTATTCTCCACTGGTGGAGTTAAATATAGAAGTGACCATTTTACTTTTCATAAAATATCAATAACGAAATGCTGGTTTGAATGTCCTGTATGTCCTCAAATCAGTAAGATTAATCTGTACTTTCATGAAATTTCGTATTTGTTAACTTGGAAACTTTTCTTTCATTCCATTGGGTTGAGAGTATAAACCTTAATTTTTTCCTCTATCTTTATTCTGTTCTTAGATTTTAATTTAAAACTGAATAAAGTATGAAATTTAAAGCAATGGTTTTCTAATCAATAATTTGATTTATGCATAAATTCATAAAAATGACCTTGACTGTTGACTGGAAAATGCCATTACATGGAATACAATTTAATAGAAACAAATGTCTGTGTCATTTAGAATAGTTATATCCATTTTTGTTTTTAAAGTCTCCTTTTTATGTACGAACACTGCATATAGAAGGCAATGGTGACTATGTCCCTTATGCTTTAGGTATTTTATATTTTGAAGAATTATAACAATCACTTCTTCTGGACCTCCACATGCCATGAACTAACCTTGTAAAGACTTTACTCCCAACAACAGTTCCTAGAGCAGTGAGTTTTTATGGTACAAGCAGAAGAGTTGAACAGACTGGTAGAAGTATTCTGATCCCAAGCACTCGGGTATTATTTGACTTAATTATCTACAGCAGATATTATTTGATTACTTATATGTAACTGGGAGAAATAATGTTCCTATTGGACTAACAGGTAACCCCATAGTTAAATAAAACGAGTGGCCCAAAACACTTCAGCAATTCATCCTTATCTACAGTTTTATTTATTTAACAGTGTGTCCAAAGCAGCAGAGGAATACGAAGAAGAATTTCTGTCTTCTGGTAGGGATTCAGGAATGCTTTGAAGTGTACGACTAACAGATGTAGACAAGTGAAAGTGCCTGGGAAGTTTACCAGTAACTTAGAAAAGCAGTATCTTTCTTCCACAAGGACAAGGTAACGTTTAAAATTACAGGACAGTGATCTGAAGATCTGTGGGGTGAAAAACAATTGTTTCCAGAGTAATGACAGCTCCATCAAAGCTGCACATGCCAACAAATCACAGCATCATGGTAGAATTAGTAGTGACAAAGTTGACAAATGACTGAGGAGCATGTATTTAGGTGAAAAGTAAGTTACAGCACAGCAACAGAGCTTTAGCAATAGCTACTGCAAAAAAACCCAAAACCAACAAAACAAACCCACAACCTGCTCTATGCTTTCACTTAATGCTGTAGTCCTGCAAGGATGGACAATTCATGGATTGGACCTTTCAAAATGTAGTGGTCTAACATAAACCTTTGGTCTCACTAAGGAGTGCGACAGTAATCCAGTGTGTACTAACAAAGAAAAAAGACTCTATCAGATCCTACCGCACAATCTGGCTTCCTCATTAGGTGCTGTAATAAAACAGTGATCCACAGCAGACAAAGCAAGGTTGCTCTGTGTTCATATTTCCTCACAGCATTATTCATCTCGGCTAAAGTTCCTGAGAATTTATACATCCGTAAATATATCTACGGACACTCAAGTGAGGGTACTTGATTCTCAGATACAACGAGAATCAAAACTTCTATTCATATAAGCAACAGAAAATCAGGCTCTGTTTATTTAGGTCTTATTGACATTAAATACCACTTAATTTAAAAATTTACTCCAACAGTCTTATTCAAACCTAACTTTCTAAGAAAAGGAAATACATAAAAATTGCAATATGAAATACCTGTAACTGGAAAATTTTAAAGTCCCAGTCCAAAGCATTCCAGATCTTGAAAGCTTTCCTGGATTGTCACTTGAGAGTATTACATTCTTCCCAGAAGCATGGTTAGTTTTTTGTGGCACACATTGTGCACATTATGGGACAATGCTATGATGAGCTTCTGAATAATCCTTAAGCCATTTACTTCAATTATAACATTTCTTTATTTGTCAGTTTATCTTATCAGTAGGACTTACTTTACCTTTCGTGTACTCTTTTAACAGTAGAATTTCATTATTTTTGTCACAATAATAGATTATACACTGCGCATTACAGTTTAAAAATCATTTAGTTGCTTGGTATGGTCTGCTGTGATAGAAAATACCAGATACGGTCTAGGATTTGAAAGAGTCTACAGGACTAAATTTAAACTCATGAATTAATATTTCTGTGCACTATTCAAAATGGGCTTTTGTGACAGATGCAGCAAATGCACTTGCTTTTGCAAGCTAATGAAAATTCCAATAGTTTGTCTTGCAAACTCTACTGATCGTTTGAATTTCCCTGTGTTGCAAAGATTATGTTCCAGGAACTGTGAAAGTCTATTGTACAAGATGCAACTGCATCTACCATCTCAGACCATTTTCTTCCTCAAACAAGAACCTTAGGTTCATCTTAAAGCTCCATTTTCAGGTTAATAAAGGTAATTGAATCTAGGCAGGTAGTCTTACTCTGCTTTAACAAAATCTCACTTTTAAATAGAAGAACCACTACACAAACAAGAGAGGCACCTTCAGATTTTAATACAGCAGATTTAAAATCCATGTTTAAATTCAATATTCATTTTCTCTTTTAATACTAGACTGTGTACTATGGAACACATAAATACTAAGGGACATATAATAGGATTTAAGTCTCTAAAATTGTGACCTCAAGACTTTGTGGAATATACCTTAAGAAATTAGATGAAAAAGCTGAGTTAACATTAAAGATTTCCAACACCATTTTTACGATTGAGAAATGTCAGGTGGCAATTTAAAAATATTTTTCCTAAATCATCATTATTTTTAAAGAAAAACTTCAAATTTTCTAGTCTCATAGTTTTAAAACAAGCAATAGCTATTGCTTCAGGTAATAGACTTTTTAAATTTCAAATGTAATTTATGATTGGTAAAAATATTTATCAATGCATACTAGTTCATATTAAAAACTGAGGAACTGAAGAACTATGACAACTTCTGCTTATTTGAAAAGCTATTTTAGTTGAACAATAGCTTTACCAAGGAAAGTCTAGAGGGTCAAGAATTTATTGACCTCATAAGAGTAGCTCACTTGGAAATTTCTGCTCTTAACATTTTTTCTGTAAAAAAGCCCACTCATTCACAGCGAGCACTGGCACATAATTTAAGGCCACATTAGATGGATTATTACCAACTTTAGAGTTAAAATATACTACTAAATGAAATTAACGCTCAAAGACAAACCTCCCCACCTGCTAATCCATAAAGAGAAAGCTTGCCTTATAAGTTAACAGGGATCATTTAGAGATATTCAGGTGTAAAGAAATAATTAATTCAGTTCTAAATTATAAGGAAATAATCTGGTCTAGCAAGTGTGAAGAAAGTGATTTGTGGAGACAGCGTAGTCCAAAAAAAGCCTTCTCCTCCCCTGTCTTCCGCAGTTTTGTACACTGGGATGAGGCGAGGCATTGATCATCCATCTGAAGTGAGGCTGTCCTCATTCGTTACCTTTTCTCCTTCTGTTCCCAAAGAAGCCACAGAGTGAAGCCACCAGAACACAAGCCGTGGATCTTGCTTTAAGTATCTATCACAAGTTAGAGCAAGAAAAGCAGTGTAATATGCTCTTGTTTGTAACTACCAGAATTGGAAGGGCCAAATGCTCAAACCATTTTTAGTCCATTTCCAGCTTGTGCCAATAATCTTCCATTTTCCTAAACATGTCCAGGTTGAAGAGATCAAGATGACCAGATGTACAGTTTGCATTTCAGTATACCTAGCAGGCAGGAACAGCAACTTCCTTCCCACTCTGCCATACTACACATTCCACACAGCAGTCAGTGTGTACAATAAAATCCACTTGTCTATGGGAAAACGTAAAAATGGGTAATTTATAAATTCCATTTTTCCAAGCAGAATATTATTCCACAGAATACTAAAGCTCTTTTAAAATAGCGATGTTGTGAGATGAAGATCACCGAGTGCATGCTATACCAAAGCTTTTGATTATTGTTGTTGCTTTGTTCGAGAAAAAAGATCAAGCAATGCTGCTAAACAGATTTTTTTTTTAAATAATTCTAGGCTGAGAGCATGTAGAAAGAGTTTCATCTTATAACATTTTCATGGCTGAATAAAACTCTAAAAAAGGGTTTATAATGAAAACATTAGCACAAAATTTAGCTATGACACTATTACTGAAAACTGTTAACCTTTTCATTGTCTATGAAAATTTTAATTAGAACCCTATGGATTCTGAATTTTCCAATTACTGAAATAAAGTATGGCAATAAAAACTTATGATAATTGTTATGATATTTTAAGCTCTTCTTATTAAAAAAAAAAGGGGGAAACCGACCCACAGAGCTAAAAACAAGGCCAAAACCAGGTTGTTCTTTCCCATCCTGTATCTGTGAAGCTGCTTAGTCCTGTCCAAGTGTGCTGCCTTTCATTTGTCACTACTGAGTTTCTTATAAGTTTTCCAGATTGCTTGGTTGTTTTGTATTTTTTTTTTTTCACATCATTCAAGTATCCTTGATCCAAATCCCAAATATCTTATAATAAAAGAATAAAAGGAAGAAGGCTTAGGAGGCTTATCATGGCAGTGTATGTTAGCCTTGTTTTAGGGCAAGTACTGTCAAAAATACTTATTATTTAGTTATAACAGACAGTATAAGCCATTGTGAGAAGGTATCACATCTGGAAGAAAAAACATGAAGCCAGGCCAAAAGGAAAAGAGTAATACACATCAAATATTCATCATGGCCTCAATTAGTATTCATTTCTAGTTTCTACTAAGTAACAAAGGAACACGGCAAATGGAAAAAATTACAGAAACAGCAATATTTAAAATATAGATGTCACTTCGCTCACCAAGCTAATTTTCTTTTTTCTCAGGCTATAAACAGCATGCCAAGAAAAATAGTTTGTGTGTGGTCATTTCTATGCATTAATATGTTTTATAATTTTCTGAGGAACCATTTCAATCCAATGCAACAAATGCTAGAGGCAACAGTAGGCTATTTATGGTTTTTTTGCACCTGAATAGCTTTACTATATGATTCCAATAATTGTCAGTTCTATCTAATAGCAGAAGAACTTTTCCATTTATTAAATTCTGCTTATTTCATTCATCTAGTACATGCTCTAGACTCCCTCTTAGTGTTACAGTTTGTCTTTCGTCTTTCCCCCACAAATCATTCCAAGACATCTAATAGGGAACAGCAAATCAAACTTCCTCCACTATTCACCCAAAGTCTGTAACCAACTGAATCCACTGGTTACCTCATGAAGGCATTTCAGATGGTTGGAATTCATTTAAACCAGGCTACCAAGATCACTTTTACAAAGGTCCGTGGAGTAATTTTTACTCAGAAGTTAAGTCCTGTCTCATGTCACCCTCTATCAACACACCTTTCCATTCTGTGTGGACCCTTCTCAGTACTGCAGCAGTTTTCTCAGGGATCAGAACACCAAAAATGAGAAAGCCACTCAGAAGTATGACAGAAATCACTGGCAAAACATACTGGTGTCTGCATACAAACAAAATACCACCATGTGAGGAGCCCTTACCTACATATTTTGGCATCACGGGGTTATCTTAAGTTTCCAGTATGCCACATCAATTAGTCAAAAGCTTCCGTTGCCCCAGACTGAGCTGGCATTGAAGCTCTCCAATGAAGAGCCAACACAAATTTTAGGACAATGTATTTATCCAATTAACACAATCCTCATGTTTCTGCAGTGTACCTTACCTATATTCTTGGCCTCAAGCCACATTTACACTACAAGGTTTTATCTGCATACCTAGATGAACAGGGACATGAGGAATTGAGAGTTTCTAATATGGATGCAAGTACAATTAAGTTGCTACTGTTCTTTCAAGAAAACTCATTGCTGACACAACGTATACCCACGAGGGATTCAGAATATGCTCATTAGTAAAAGGACAGTTTTGACTCAGCAGTTGCATACTTCCCAAATCTAGCGTATCAGCACTTTCCAAGTTGCTGCTTTCTTTTGCCTCTATTTGGATTTTTTTTTTCTGCAGAGGCGTGAGCACAGAAAATTTAAGCTTGCAAAAAACAGTTAAGGTCCGGGAGCAGGCTGTCCCCATGTGCCAAAAGATGAGCCAGCAGGGAAGAAGACCAGCCTGGCTGAACAGAGAGCTTTTACTAGAACTGGGGGAGAAAAGGAGAACCAACACCTCTGGAAGAATAGGTAGTGACCTGATTTCAGCTGGGATAGTCTATTTTCTTCTCAGTAGCTGGTATGTTGCGATTGAGTTACAGCTGTAGCTGTCAGGAAGTAACATAACACAAGCAAACTAGCAAGCAGCAAAAAGCCTTACCATTGGTCCAACTCTACTATTCATGCTGTTTCTCCATCCTCCAGAGGCCAAACCACACTCCTCCTTGTTGCTCCTTCATCCAGCAACCTCCTCCATACAACCTCTGTCTCCTATACTCCTCAGTGCTATTTAACCACTTAGCAGGAACGAGCTACAGCTGCACATCATCCATGTCAATCAACCCACAGCCTTCGAGGCAAGGCCACAGCTGCATGTTATCAATGTCAATTAACCCACTGCCTTCATTCCTCTATACTGGTGCAATGCTCTGTTTTGGCTTTTGGCTTTAGTATGAGTAATGTTAATAACAACCTAAAAACATCAGTGTGTTAAGTAATATTTATACTAAGTCAAGGACTACCCACTTTCTCAGTCCCTGCCAGCAGGAGGGCTGGAGGGGCATGGGAAGCTGGGAGGGGACACAACCAGGGCAGCTGACCTGAACTAGTCAAAGGCATATTCCATACCATAGAAAGTCATGCTTACTATATAAAGCTGGGGGAAGAAGAAGGAAGGGGGGTAAAATTTGGAGTGATGACATTTGCCTCCTTAAGAAGCCATTACGTGTGATGGAGCGCTGCTGTCCTGGGGATGGCTGAGCCCCTGCCTGCCCATGGGGAGTGGGGAATGAATCCCTTGGTTTGCTTTGCCTGAGTGCGTGGCTTTTGCATTACCCATTAAACTGTCTTTATCTCAGCTCACGAGTTTTCTCACTTTTACCCTTCCGATTCTCTCCCCCATCCCACCATGTGGAGGTGGGGAGTGAGCAAGCAGCTGCATGGGGCTTAGCTGCTGGCTGGGGTTAAACCACAACAGGCAGACAACTCTGGAGGACTATAAGGACTATATTTAAGTACTAGTTAGGATTGTTATTAGTGTTTAAGTAGACATAATGACATAATAACAACATCGCTGACAAATTTGATCTGTTAATCAATGTAGACTCAAGAAATAGACACATCAATGGTTAAGCATAGATCTGGCAAAAGAAAGATATATGTAACTAAAACAATGTACATAAATTATAAAGGTGATTAGGTAGCTGGAGCTGTCCCTGGGTTGATATTGACTACTCTGAGTATAGCTGAGGAGTACACGTGATGGAAGTCATCCTTTCCTCTCACCTGCCTGTGAGTTGGAAACCTTTGTCATTCTCCCCAAGCACATACGGCTGCGCTGCTACCCTCGGCTGTTCTGTAGCTGCCCAGGAGGAACTGGCTGGGCTAGTTTTGAATCCTGAACATACCAAGGCCATCTGTCCAGGACAACAGGTTCCTGAGAGGTAAAGAAGGAACACTAGGACATGTGAACAAAAAAATGGTGATCCTGTAATCATTCATATATATATATAGCAAAGCATATGCCCAGTCATCTGCCACACTAACAAACTATTGCCACCTCTGCTGACAGCCCTCATCCCTGCTTCTGATACTTGTTTTCATTAACACATGGCAACTTGTGATCTCCTCGCTTCAGCTTAAGCCTATATAGCCCGTGTCATTAGGTGGAGGGAAATCTATACCAGTGATCCTAAGAGCATCTACTGTTTTGAAAGACGTTGACAGGTCTTTTCACGTTGAAGGCGAAGCGGTTATCTCTGGAATTGGTTAAATAATTCAAAGCTGTGGAAGTCTCAGGCTAGCTGTCAAATGGTTTGTAGTAAACACAAAGACAGATAGTTTTAATTGGAAAAGCTAGATTCCCCACACAGGTTTGAACAATGCCTCTCTCTTAAGGGAAAGGGGGAAAAAAAATAAATATTGTGTTTGTAAAACTATTACACAAGTCCAGGATGGTAGAAATACAAGAATATTTCCTGAGACATCATTCTGTTTGGCTTTGATTTAGCTACAGAGGTCTGCAAAGCCAAGTATACAAGCTATAAAAATGACTAAATAGTTGAAATCTCACACCAGCCTGAAACTCAATCAGCATCTATATTGTCCAGTTACCCTACCATACTAATATTTTTTTCAGTCAAAGCTGAGGGGATCACGTCTGATGATATTTAATTCTACTTCTACCTCTAAAATGCTGCAGTGTTTCAGGCTTTGATTAATTGTCAATTATCACTCTGATGTGGCATACTTCAAAGTATTTGTACATACATATACAATCTAGTACAGAAGAGGACCTTGTGCAACAACACAACTCTTGAATGTTTTCACATACTTTTTTATTGAATTTCATAGATGCAGGATAGGAAATAAACACTGACCAGATTCAGACATCAGTTACTGGTGAAAATGCAAGATTTGTCTTGAAAACTAGGTCCTGCAGATTATAATGGTAGCTGAAAGTATTAAGTACACTCTTATGTTTCAAAATCAGGGTATTCACTTATTAAAAGGATTGGTGGCTAAGGGATTTCACATCTTCTCTGCAGGAAATGGTAAAACCCTTTGAAAAAAAGAAAAAAAAAAAAAAAAAAGGGAAAGAAAGCCCTCGACACCGTATGTTAAATACCTGCATAAGCTTTGGCAAAAATGTATCTTAAAAAACAGAAACAGTTATCAGGTCTTCCTCCAGCTTGAAAATACATTTAAAAAATCAGACACAGACCATGGGCATACAGGTTTAATCTCTTGTGTAAAAATTATATGTTTGTGGCAAACATACTTTTTCTGCTTCCTTAGGTAACACTAAAATACCAGTGGGCTTGAAAAATTCCCCATTTGAATTAAACTTTTAAACTGCGATATAATTGGTCATGTCATTCCATTATTAGGCATGTGTGACCTTTCCACACAATACAAAGTTAGCTACAACAAGTCACAAAACTTGCTTGGTTAAAACTAGGAAAATTACAGTTGGTACGGAAGAAGGGGCCCTTTATTTTCTTATTCTCATAATCTTTCAGAGACAAACAACAATCTAAGTGCCTTGGAGTGAGCACCCAAAGTAATTAATGGGTCTGAAATGACAGAGCAAGCTCCTTTCCTAACAACTAAAATTACACAAACTGTCAGACCCTTCTCTATATTAATTTCTCTTCAATCATCAGGCATATAACTCCTTGAATTATTAGACTGATACACAACACCAGTAAAAAAGTATTGGCAACTGTATGTAGAAAACAAAGGAAATTTTCATTTGCAACACACACACAGAAGTAACCAGCCGAGATCAACAGAATCCTGTGTGCAGGTAATGTACGATACATAGGCTGTATATAAGTAACAGTCTTAATGTCTGCACAGCAGCCAAAATGCACCATAAATGGATCACAAATAGTTCATAAAGAAAGGTTCTGGAAAATTAAATGAGATAGACTCCCCAAAGAATTCTGTCGGGTCTAGTGGCTTACACAGGTCAACTCAGAATATCATTCTCCATGCAAAATAAAGCTGTGCTTTCAGAAATTCATTTTTACAAAATCTTTAAAGGTGAATTGACTCTAGGACAATCCTTGCCTCTAACTCTTCACACCACCTTCTACCTGTGGCTCCAGCCAATCCAATTTCTCTGCACTCTTTGACTGAGTTTCTAGGGAAGTTTTAAATGTGAATGACAACCCTGCATGCAGCATCCAAAAGTCATGGATCTTTTCTTTTGGACCTATTTTATATTGCTATATATAAAGTGCAAAAAGACATTGGCACTAGTACAGATTTACCTTTTGATCGTATTTCTGTTTTTCATGTTTCCTATTTGTTCTGTGTGGCAGTCACTCTGCTTACCTTGTTTCCCATTGCTATTAGAGAAGAATTTCAGCCTGTCTATGGCCAAGGGAAATATATCGAGACTCATCATGCTTTGCATGGCATACTCTCAGTAGTGTTTACAAGCTATACTTTCCCGCTAGAAAATTAGAGGTGGCTGTGATTGAACTATGTGAACACAACACAATGGGTCAGGAACCACAACTGGAATCATCACAGCTCATTTCCAGAGCTTTCAACAAGACATTCGTACACAGCCCAGCTCTTTTCTCAGTTTTTCAATAGTTTTTGGTAGATCTTGATAAGACGGAAGTGGCACATACTGAATTGTTAACAAGGCATGGAAGACACAGCCTTCTTCTGCAAACAAGCAACATTATCTATAAATTTCCTCACCAAAATGAATTTGTAAATAACCACATGACTGGTCAACTTTAACACTGACTGACAAAGGGACTTAAATGAGAAAAATATACTCTGGGAAACGTGGCAACAGAACTCAGAAAAGATTATAATCATTAACGATCCAGATGGTGCACTTACTGTTGCTAAGTTTTGAATCATGAATTAAGCACTAAAATCATAGAATTCTTGATGATCTGCATATTTAGCAGAGGTTTGTCTTTTCCGGTTGATTCTAATATTAACCACAAAAAGTGGACAAAGAGGTACACTTTTGATTAGGTTTGTGGCTGGGTTTTTTTTTTTAATTATTATTATTTATTATTTGGGGTTTCTTTTGTGTGAACCTCTGTTTCTTCAAACTCAGGCTTTAGTATTTGTTTTCAGGTTGCACTACTCATAGAAAAGATAGTATATTTATACAGTCAGTATGATAGTGGCAATATGTAAGAACAAGAAAAGCTGCCGAATTCATTATATAGATCTTCAAAATGTAAACGCCTTTACAGCACAGAGCTATGCAATAGCCACAGATAACACGACTAAGCAAGACAGATGAATGTAAATGAAACACATGTGATCAAGCAGGTTGCTTATAGCTTATATCAATACCTGCGTAAACAACCAAAACTATAGGGTTTAAAGACTTTTAAATAGCATATATTTTGAGAGAAATTACAGAATATAAGTGTTCAGTGGTGAACTGTAGCAGAAAGCTGTTACCAGAAAATACAGCTAGATTCACCTTTGTCAAAATCAGTCTATCAGAAAAAGAACCCATTTTTAAGCTGGATACAAACCTTGCTCAAAACCCTCTAAAGGATTCCAGAGACAGCAGCAGAAGAAAGAAGTTCAGTCCTGTGTAGAACACCCAACAACCACATCTGGTTATATGCCCATTTTAATCATCTTTTCTAGCATAATGTGCAACTAAACCTCATAATTATTTTAATGTTCCATCTGTTTAGGCACATTCTGTAACTGTTCTGTCTGATTATGCTGACACACAGATACCACAGCCAGCAATTTCTTAAGACTCATCATAAAAAACTACTATTTTTTATAAACAAAATACTGGTAAATTGAGTGATGACGAACACAGGCATCAGAGTGAAAAAGAATCTTGCACTGTGATGGATATCGAATACATTTTGTCATTGTTTCCTGGGCAAATGTTTGTCTTTCTACTACTGGCTTCAAGCCTAAATATATAAATATTTATTCAAAATTCAGTTCTCACAAATTCCCTTTTCTTTAGAGGAAACCTCTCTTCCACTCCCAGCTTCACGCAAAGTACTCATCTGCTTTGTTGAGTGTATTTGTTACAATGTAATATATCCTACTATTAGCAAGACATCTTTCTTTGCAAGTCCCATGTCCCTCTTGCCTCTGTCTTGAAAATTTAAAGGAAAACAGGACTATCTACTAATATCTGCTGTAAGGGAATAACATTTGAACAATTGTGAAATAGCACGCAGAGAAAATTTTACAAAAATCTTGGCAACAGAAAGCAGTGAAAATCTTCTGTTTGTCTCTACTCAATTGATAACAGATTGTGCAGAGTATATTTTAAAAGGTTTAGATTTTTAGTGAAAATTAACAGAAAATTTTAACTATATCTTTAGTAGATGTATTTGCATAATATATTTCCTTGTGGGAGGATAGCGTTTACCTCTAAACAATGAACTGTCTATAATGTTTATGAATACTACCAGTTGTTTACTGTCTGAAAATATTTGCCTATCTTAAATACTTTCAGTTATTCAAATTAATAATACAATCTGAAAATTGCAATTTTCCAAAGCAGCCGGGGTGTAACTGAGTAACCCAATTCTTTCTACAGTCACATCTGTCCCTAAAGTTGCAGCACTCAGAAGGCTCCACAGACACTTCTCCACATCTTTCCAAAACCTTTCCGACAAATTCCTGGGTTTTGCCAAGGGCAGTTTCTGTCCCTCTTCTTTGCTGCTCTCTAAACCCATGGAGAAACTTTTCTGCAAAAAACAACCATTAATTGGGAATAGCATGCCCCTTCTGTTACTTTCAGGGGTTTAACACTCTAGATGCTACTGAAATTTGCTGCTGTGAAGTCTTGAACACAAAAGTTTTGTGCTTTAGCAAGGCAGAATCATTCCTACTGAAAGTCCACCAGCAAAGCATCTTGTCAACTCACTTTACATGTTAGAGATTTTTTGATAACCTCATTTCTGGGTTGCAGGTGCTGTTTTTCTATCAAAATGTTGGCATTTGCTTCTCAGGAATATCCTGGAATTTTAAAATCACAAGGAAAATAAAGAATGTATAATACAAGAAAACCAGACAAAAAGATTTCCAGTACTGTATCAGAACTACACAGAAGCTATTTAAGTAATTAGTACTTTTCAGCATTAGTTACTTATAACTGTTTTCAAAGCAGGGGGTGGGTAGAGGGGGGTAAAAGAATAAGTAACTAATTTCCACTCCTTTCTTTGTTCCTAATCATTTGGGGAATGTTTCTGTCTATCAGAGATTTATGAACCAAAACCATGTACAGTATTTGCTTCTTTCAGAATCTAATACTCTGAAAGTATCTTTTTAGAAATCTGGCAATGTTAAATAAGGTTAAAAGAACCCCAAGAATAACAATGTAGTAAATTACAGTACTTGTTTTTTTCACCTATTAAAAGCAAATACACACTTCTCATTTTATTTTTCCTTCTCAGTTAAACTGCCTCTTTCACACGAATAGCTAATATACTTTTATTTGCCTTATTTACTTCCTCACTGGGCATTCAGTTGGAATAACCTGCGGCACATTAACTGACTTTAACAGATTAGCATAGCCCTGAGATGCTACAAAACAGGCATATCTGCACCATGAGTATATTTTGTTTGAATGTAACAAGATTTTTAGCTATAAGAAAAATTAACTTCTAGCAGTCTGTCATTAGGAATAGGACCCCAAGACAGCTTAGAAAAGGGATGACCTGATACAGTTGCCTAAGGTGGAAGGGTATTAGACTGAGCAACTCAGGAGCTTTCTCTCAGTTTTAAATTTCAAAGCCAACCAACACAAATCACCATGCTATATTACTTCTCCATCACTTACTGATTATCCAAACCCCCCAAATCACCATTTTTCTTCTGTCCTGACTAGACTCCAAAAATACGTTTGTCTCCCCTTTTCCTGAAAGAGGTTGTCTCTCACCATATTTTACCCACTTTCATGACATCCTAAAGTCTTCCATGCATCTTCTATACTTACTCTAAACATCCTTTGATGGTTTCCAGTATCAACTGATTCTCTGGCTTCCCTCTACATAGCATACCTGTAGTGACATAGGTGCATAGAATATCCTTATGACTCCATGATTCCTCTTTAAGAACTGCACTGAGAGTGCTTCATAAATAATTATGCTTTTGTCTTTCAAAATTCACATAAAATATTTCCCATGACAGCAAATGCTGTAGATCACAAATGTATTCCAAGGACTAGCTCAGGGAACTAAGACGCAAGATGAGAAAGTCACCTTTTCCCCTTCTTTTTATTAAGGTTTGTTTCTACTCAGAAAAAGAAAATATTATTCAAACCAAACCTACAAACAAAACATAAAAACTGATTAGGTACAACCTCACTGAGTTTTATGCTGTGCTATAGATGCAGTTTCTAAGCTAAATTGTTTCCTTCAGATGTGGGTCTAAATTACCAGCTTTAAAACTGCTGTAGCCAGTCTTGCTCAGCTGTAAGCAAACCTGATTTTCCTTTCCCCTACATTTTGGAAAAAGAGCAATAAGAAAATGCTGAAGCATATAATTCAACCAGGTTTCATGGAGAAGGTAGAAAAATCTGAGAACAGCGTTTAAAGCACAGAAATTAAGAACAGTCACATTTACCTAAAGTCACAGTTGTTAGGAGTCAGTAACCCACATAAGAATTTCTTTTGGTTTCTGCAAGGATATGATTATTCTGTTCAGATGCTCACATAGTAAACCTGGCGCTCTAGGACCTGGAGGAAAGTAAGGAAGAACATGTCTTGCCTGGAAGGCGCTGCTCTTTTTATTGTTGTCCCGGCTGAGTTATTTCACTATCTTACAAGAATGTGAAAGGACCCTTTATTGCAACATAACATCAAGTCAACTACAAAAAACCCCCATCCAACTATAGATTAGACATATAACGTGGTGGTGTTCCAATAACAATAATCAGTCGATAGCAATCCTGCTTAAACTCATCAAAATCTGAGTCAGTTACAGCTGGAAAGAGGGACATAAAACTAATGAAAAAATTTAATATTTTCTCCTTGAATATCACCTGTACTCTTCTCAAAAATAATAATGCAAGCCATGCTATGGGTTATTTGGTAGCTATATATCATCAATAGACTATGGGCTTTTTTAGTAGTTAATAGTATCTAAATTAATCTAAAATTAACTGTAGATGTTGTTCTCTATACTTTTATTAATAAAATGAAACCCCTCTATCACTTAAGACCATTGGCCTAGAGTGAAAACAATTACAGGAAAATTCTTCACAAAGAAAGTCAGTAAGTCTCTGGTTTTTTTCTCTTCTGAAATATTTTTCTAGCCCAAAGGAGGCAATTTGAAATAGTACAGAGAGTTTTTTATCTAGGTAAGTGATAAAATCTCCACAGAACAGAAGTAGTTTCCTCATTTCTGCATATCTAGCCATAAGCCATGGCTAAATGAAGGGGGGGTGGAGGGTGGGGTGGGAGGAAAGAAAAAAAAGAAAAGAAAAAAAAAAGAAAAAAAAGGTTCTTTTGGCTGGAGGGTATTGGATCACTGATACCCATAATTGACCAACAGCGAGACAAATCATGCATTTACCCCTGATTTTGCAGTGCAGCAATTAAGCACAGCTGAATTCCAATATAAGTCACTCATCACAATGGCATTAAAGCTGCATGTGATTTAGCACTGATCTGTTTGGCATTTTGGGGCTGTTGCTGTTTTACAGATACTGAGTCTCCCCATCCCTCTTCCCTTTTTAAAAAAACAAACACTCCGAACAGCAATAATAGCCATGTGATTTTAAACCAACAGAGCAATACATGCTCAAAAGTACGGCATTATGGGCCTATTAATCTCTTATGAACCCCACAAGAATCAGCAGACATTGAAACTATTCATTTCCTGGCGTTGCCTTTCACATAGTATTTAAAGGACCACGAACAGATATTTAGGACCTTTGAGGATTTTGCCACATGGGAAATATAAGGCGGCAATCTGATATACCACAGTTTACAAGGGCTTTGGTTAACACTACAATAAATAGTAGTGAATTTGGGAGGAAAAAAAACAACCAAAACACCAATGGGCAAACCTACATGTGTTAATTTCAGAAAAGTTACCCTTCATATTGTTTATGCTATCATAAATACTACGTTTTTCCCCCAATATTACACCACCCAAAAAGCACAAGCTACTAACCAAGACTCCAGTGTGCTAAAAAGCAAGTAATGCTAAACAAAAGAATGATATATATATGACAAATATGATTAAAATAAATGTAAATTTGCAGATAGAAAATAAAAAAGAAATCAGATCTTTAAAACTTTAATACCATTTTTTAAAGTGTTGTTTGGAAGTTATTATTTTTTTACATCATATTGCTAAAAACTGTTGGCTATTCTTTGGTAAAAAATGCCTCTAATTATGTTGTGCTTCAGTTAAATTCTTAATTAGTTGTCAGCAATGTCTTAAGCTTTATTTATGTTATTTACGCTTGCTACTTTTGTAGCACACTCCCAGTTGCCATTACTCTGTCACTCTCATTTAGAATTAATACCACTCCCACAGTGAGTCATCAACTTAAAAGTGATTTTCTGCTTCTGGTGGTCCTGGGGAGACCAACATAAAGTACAAATGATAAGTCTCAGGAATCAGAAGGGAAATTAAAAAAACCTCCATGTATTATTTTGTTCAACTGCCAGGATTTGAAGATTAGGATCATTGATGGTTTGTTTTTTTTTCCCCTGTAACTTACATTGACAAAATTGAACCAAGTTAAAATGACAGAGAGGGAGGAACAGAGAACCACATGTCTATACCATATCAGAGCACAAATAGTCAACTAACTACTTGGCTCTTTCGGTTCACAGATTTCATCATTTACCTATGAGAAAATGTCAATAATAAGAGATAAGCTTGTAAAAAAATTAGAAATTAACCACCATCCTTCCCCTCCCCCCCCGCCACCCTTCCTCCCCGTTGTAGCCTTTGTCAGATTTTGGAACAAAGCTTTTCAGGCAATGAGAGGACAGAGAGATGCGCCACTGCTTGCTGGAATTACACACTCTTTTTTTGTTGAGGCTGTTCATACAGCTCTTTGAGGGCTCACAGAGAAAAGGTGAAAATTTCTCCCTTTTTGTAAGTATCTTGGTATAGATAACACCAGCTTTTTTCACGACAACCAACCGTTACTGTAGTCCTTGCGATCCTTTAGTCCCTCGCTAGCAACCCTGGACAGGGATAATAAGCAAAAACAAAACGCCCAATCACCCAGCAAATGCTGTTAAGGCACATTTGCTGCGACACATGTTCATGTCTAAGCAGCTGGTAGAGGTCTCTAGCTCCGGTGCTAGAGGGCATATACTATGGTAATCTCTTAAATACCTCTTCACTGAAAGCAGTGTGTATCTTCAGAGACTGCTTTAGGGAAATCAGCTATACACCAGTCCCAACTAGATTTAAGCCACTAGGGCTCAGCCTTCACTAGTAAGGGAAACACTACTCCAAAAGCTAAGATAAACTCTATTCCTCTTTTCTTTACTCATATTTTTCTGTTATGTTCTGTATGAAAACAATAAAACTAAGAGGAACCACCCTGACCAAATACTTTTTTTACTCCTTTTTTAAGGACATGGGTATGGATTTTGATTGCAGACTTATTAAATCAACAAATAATAATATTCAGAAAGAAAAGCTGAATAAACAAATATAAAGCTATAATTCAAGTTTGTTTCTTTGTTCTTTCAATATTGAGCAATTTTACCACCTAAATGTGGAGTGAAATTCTAGAATGGTGTTCCATCCCCCACACCTAGCAGCAAACCAGCAGTAAGGAATTCAACCTCAGATTCAGATTTGTTAACTGAACCTGAAGTAAACAAGATTCATACCCATGATACTTGCAGAATTAAACGAGAACTCCACAATGAAGTAGCCATTGCAGCACTGCTATCCAGTCTATACTGGGTAAAACTGGCCCTATTTGCATCGCTTTTTGTCCAGTGCTCTGCATTCCTCCTGGACCCGGTCTTGCCATCCTACCCCATCACGATAACGACTCTGTTCTAATGCACATTCCTCTTAGATTTCTATGCACCATACTGTGCAAAGCCTTTCATGGACTCTGCTTCCAGGCTTCTCATGCGTAGGGGGTGTTTGATTACTATGCCATTTTGAACCATGAATTCCTCTGCAAGAGGCCAGAGGTTTTTGACTGAAGTGTACGAAAAATGTTCTCCATCTAGAAACAGTTACTTTGAATCTATGTTCCTTTGCTCACAGCATCTTTGGAAACTCAGCAACTACCTTGACTGAAGAGCTGGGTTTTGCTGCTTATTGCTTCAAGTGAACATAGAGCCTTGAATCTTCCTCTAGCAAGAACTCTTTCTAAAGGCTTGAACTTATCATTACATAGGCTAGACTTCTTTTCTTTACTCATTTGGCCACACAAATGAGATTAAAAGTATGCAATGAGCTCTTTCATGACTTGACGTTACGAAGATGTGGGATCATCTCATATTTCCTTTAAAGAAGTCTCTTCATTTTTATAGCAAAATATCTTCAATATACCAAAACTATTTTGAAAGCAAAAATTAGTACAAATTTTGAACAAAATCCAAAAAGTAGAGAACTTTTAAGCTGAAATCTATGCTGTATTAAACAGTTAGGAGCAAATGCATAGAAATGAGATGTTTTTCTCAGGCAAAACAAGAGCTGAATTTGCATGCCATTTGCCACTTTTCTCCACATCAGAAGTCGTCACATTGTTTGGAGTTTAACTTTCTACATTTAAACATTAAAATTAGCCATCTGCAGAAAATACCTAACTTGATGCTTCAGAACAAGATACTTGAGAATTTTCAAACTTGTGGCATACTGCATGAGTGTAAAAATCATCAAGCTCATGATACTAATTGAAGTAAAAAAGACAAAGGTCACAGAAAAAAATTCTAGGAAAGGAGCTGAGTAAAGGTAACCCCACATGACTGTAAGTGAGGAGAAGTCCCAGCTAGCAACTTAAGCTGAACTGTATTATTAGGAGCACTGATGGAAGAGAAAGGTATACAAACAACTTCCAGTTAGGGGAAAAAAAAATAAATCAGTGAAAGTATTTTAACTAACTGTAGTGGTCCATTCATCAGTACTAAAATCGTTTCTGTGTTGCATGAATTAATTCAACAACTGGGATGTGTGGTTCAAATTCTTATTTCACCCGCCCATAGCAGAGGAAACTTGAATGTGCATTCCATGGGGTGTATTAACTTCATAACTACAGCATCTGTGGAAAAAATGAGAAGGAATCAATGAGAAGACTTTCATATTCAAATGCACTCTGCAAGAAATGATGTAAATGAAAGCCACAATGCCAGAGAGGGAGAAGCTTCGGGAAGTTCAGAACTTTTCACTGGGGTCCTTCAATATCCTCATACACAAGAAGCCAGTTCTCTTGGAAATGCGTGCTCACAGCCCGCTGCAGGTACATCTTTAAGAATGACATTGACCATTACCAAATCGGTACATTCTGTTTCAAAGGTACGCTTCTTTCACTTCTGTTTTCTTCATTTAGCTTTCATTATGCTTCAGCTGTGTTTAGGGTATGTGGGCCATGAAGGTAACTTTTGTAAATCTATTGCTGAAAGTATGAACAATCCCTGAGCACTAGGCCTTCGTGTCACAGTTCACTTTTCAAAGAAAACTGGTTATTTAGAAGATACAACACCTAAGTTGTACAGTGGATATAGCAACAGGAATTTGGTTTAATTAGCTACATAAAGCAGGCAGAATTGGGAAGGATCAGGTGGATCAACTGTATATTCGTTGGTTGTATGTAAATCGATTTGAGGCATATTAATTTTAACATAAAGATATGTTGGAAGTCCTTTTCCTGGCAGTGGCCACTTAAAGTTCCATCAAATCCAGTACTGCCGATAACAGATAGAAAGTATTATACTCTGTGCAGCATTAAAGATTTTTCTTATTAGAACGAAGATTTTCTGATTAAAATGAAGATTTTTTTCTTATTATTTCAATAATCCCTGGTTTTGCCAATACGAATAGGTCTTATTTTCACTTGTAAGAGAAAAATGCGTTTTCCTTGGGGAATAAAAAATGACTTATCAATCCAATCCCACAACAGGGTTATTTCTCTCAAAATAGCTAAGATTCTGAACATATCCCAGAGTCCTAATTGTACATGTTTTCCCACACTCTGTAATGTTAATGGCAGAAATTATCTTTCATTAACTTTATGACATTGCTGATACCCTTGCCCTCACTATAGGAACATCACCAAGCATTTCTGTCCCTCAATTTTTATCCGTTGATTCCCCTCACTTTCTTGTCATTGCACCATTTAAAAACATTAATCAATGTAAACTAGAGAAAAATGCATCTCTGCCTTGGTTTCTATACTGTTTTCTTGTACTTCACTAAGTCACAACGAAAGATGAGCTAGATATTGCAAGTAGGGAAAAGAACTCATCATTAATGTTCATTATTTATGTGTCACTGAGGCAACGAGTTCTCAGTGGACCAACTCCCTTAAAAGGACCTTTCTCACAAAGTAGAAAAACATCAGTACTCTATGACGCGTGTCAGCAATCTCTTGAACAGTGAAGCATCAGTCAGAAAGAGCATCCTTTGCCTGCCAAAGTTAGCTTCCTATGCTGAAGCTTATCTTGATGGAAATTGTGTCATGTATTCGTTTTCCCTTCTTTTTTTTACATACCCAGCATCTCCTATTTGTAAAGCACAGTTCTGAAGTTCTGCTTTGAAGATTTTTCTTTTATTCTAGCCTGACTCAGAGCTTCCTGGGGTAAAGGACTGCAACGTTTAATCAGCAGTCAGCTGTCAAGCGTCGTCAGGAGAAAGGCCACAGCACTTTTAACTAACCACATCTTTGTTAAGTCTGCTTCAGCTTTCCAGCTGCTGCATTCAAACTGGACGCTGGTACAGATGTTATAATAGCTATTAACACAAAAAGGAAGAGAGAAGGCTAGTGTATTTGGTGACAGTGATGAATTGTCCCGGAGGTGGTAAAGGCCCAAAGCATAAGTCACACAACTAAGAACATCAGGAACAGCCAACTTCAAGGCGACTGGACAACTTTATCTTGTCTTGCCACCTTCTGTGCACAGGTATTAAGAAATTTGAGGTTGGGTCTTTATTTCAAAATAAGTGAAAAACTGAAAATTACTCTTCTGTTTAACATCCATATTCTTCCTTCCTAGAGAAACATGTCCTACCCTGACAACAGGCAACATTCTAACTTCATAAAATTATTTCTTTGTTTCAGATTTTACTGTACCCTAACATTCAGGATATTCCAGCTCCCTCACCAATTCTAGTGCTTCAGTGGGTTTATTTCCCAGTAAGAAATCAGATTACCTGCCTCCCTGTTTTGCAGCAGCCTTGTCAGGTACACACGGTATTCTTAGCAGTAAGTTCCCTGTACGTTCTCTAGAATCTAGCTCTTTGACTTGTGATTAAAACTGGAAGAGACAGCTGACCTTTTTTGACAAGCGCTCCTATTTTATTCATATTTCTGTCTTTTTCCTAGACCTACTTCCCAGTACCTATTGTCAATATCTGTCCTTGTCACTGCTTCAGGGTGAAGAAAATATCATTTTGACCAGAATTACCAAAAAAAGATGATTAGTTACTGTGAAAACATTTTCCCCCTCCTCCTGGATATGGTCAAGGAAAACCCATACACTGAATATAGGTAAACATTACATGAAAAAGTGTCAACAATATGGGAAATGGTTTCATGTTAAAATTCTCACACCCATTAAAAAGGCTGCTTACAGTACATTATCAGTCTCAAAGACAGTACTGAAGCAACTTTGTCTGCCACAAAGGAACTCTGAGGGGGGAATGTTTCATCACATTTAAGACACATGAACAAAAATGGCAATTTTGTACCAAATTTTTACTTGATAGGGAGCTTAGCTGAATTTGCCTCAGGTAACAAGTAAATTATGTTTTATCTCTTCTCAATGTCAAGTACACAGTAATGCAGAGAACAAAACTACTGTACAATTTGCAAAATGGGTACTGGGTTATGGGCATACCTAACCATTGAATATCTGCTTGTATATTTTTCCTCCTTCAGGGCTCATTACCTGGATATTTGAGGAAAATATGCACTGTACCATGCTACATTCTTTCTGAACTCTGGCAAAGTGAGGACTCTTTTCACTGCGACAACGACTTCTTAATTCACCCAATTCACCCAATTTAGCCCAAGGCTGAACAGGCAACGGCTTGTGCATGTTTTATTTTGTGAAGTAACTGCACCTCTCAAAGAGACAGATTAGAAGAAGTTTTCTAGAAAGGCAGTGTTTATTTAGGCACTTGATGCATCTGTGAGACTTTGTTTTCAACTGTGCAATCTATGAAGTGCGCAGTTCCATGTTAACACTAACACGACATTATAAGAAATGATAAGGCTGTAGCTCACATCCTGCCAAAACCCAAATAATACCTTTGAGACCTAATACGTGTCTCAAAGATATTCTGTTATAGGAATATGGGGGCTGAGCCAGCACCAGATGCTTCAAATAGTGGGATCCACATACATATTCTGTGGATCTGATTCTGCCCTAGCTTACACCAGCATAAAATCAGGAGTTACAGCTCCAAAACAATTAATACATTACTATAATTGTATCTTCGAGTACAGTCATGATGTGAAGGAATTAAGTGATTTTCCTTCTCCCAAGTTAACTCTGGAGGCATCAAATTAGAAATAATAATAAATTTATGGAACTTCAGAAAGTTCTGCATACTGTTTGAGAGTGAAAAGGAACCTGAAGGTCACAGAAGTTAATGAAGGGTCTTTCTCTTTGATTTCTATAGAGTTTATTTCGAGCTTTAAATGCAGGTCTAATTGGCTTTTTCTGTACCACAGACAATCATTCAATTATAGAAGCAAGTATTATTTACCAATCTTAAATAAATAAATAAGCTATAATGTCTCCTCTAGCTCTATTACAACCTATCATGTAAATCTGCAACTTTATTTAAGCATTTAATAATAAATTTGTGTGCAAACTGTATCAGCTCTAATGAGTATTCAGGGACTTTTTAAGATTTGCCTGACTGGAACAATTCATCATAACAGTCCCAGTTTATTATGGTCTGTTTGGTCTGTCAGGCTGTAATATATAAAAACATATGTAAGAGAGTTCAGTGATCAACTCCATGAATTTCTATGAGATTTTAAATCGTTATCTTTGAAATTCTAGGCTCAGTGTGTCATTCATTATTTATATAATACTATACTTGATGGAAAAATATCTATGTAACTTCTTGATCTTAAAAGAGTGTGAAAGTATGTGTATAACTTAATGACTATTTTGCAGTGTTCAAAACCCACCATATAACCAAAGTATCACTGATAACAGTACAGAATTTGAGCTGGAATACAGAAATATGAACATCTTGAAATAAAACTCATTGTTTTCCTCTCTCTCTCTCTCTCTCTAGCAATAGAGTTAGAAGAAAGTCTTTCGGAGTTCCTGAGAAGTGCTCAAATCATTTAAGAAGCTGAAACTTCAAGATGACGTTAGCAAACTTTTGTTCTCTATCCAGTGGCTATTTCATACTGGACTGATACCTGGTGGTCCCCGACTGTAGATTGGGACCTGAAGTCAAGGACACATTCCTCTCTCCTAGACACCTCCTGTGTCTCAATAGACTAGATTCACATATGTGACAGGGAACCATTTAGAGTTCCTTCTTTCTAATGCACAGCAGGGGAGAGAATAGAAGACACTGTTCTTTCCCCTTCATTTTGTATCCTGATTCTTAGTTGGGAAATTACCAGAATTGCTTTTGTTAGAACCTGTAGCTAGGAAAGAGCAGGTAAGGTAACAGAGAAGGCTTTTGGTACCTGGGACTTCATTTTTATGGGGTATGAGGAAAAAAAATATTACTTAACAGCACTCCAGTATACAATCATGCTATGGCATGTGTCTCTTAAAATCTGTGTATTTTGATGAGTATTTTCTGTCTATCCATCTTCAATAGAGCTTTTACAAGTAGAATGTACAAAATTTCCCTTAAAATTGATTCCTATTTTACTTTCCATTGAGCTAAACAAGCATGGCAAATGAAAAAGAATTCCAAAACTATTTCTCTCTTTTCCATCAAAAAAATGTGTATAAATAAATAATCTATTTATTATTGTTGCCTTTTGTTTCATATATTACTGGCATTCAAGCAGCCAAGTTAAATGCAATTTAGTTCTATCTGGAGATGTATTTCCCAACCAAATGAGCCTCCTCTCTCCCTAGCTACCAAGCTCTTCTATAAAAATACAATGATGTTCCAGCCTCAAGCAATTTAAGAGATCAAGACCATCTGTTATGTATTACTTGCAAATTATGCACTGGCATCTTTATATGTTGATGAAAAAAAAAAAAATCACATTATTAACATCTTTAGGATTGGGAATAACACAGATTAGTCTTCCCTAGGTACAAAGCTACACCTGCAGTTTTTAATTCTGATCCCACAAGTCCTTTCTCATGAGAATATTTATTCTGCATGTGAATATGGGAGCACTGTTTCAGGCTGCTGATTTCACATTAGGCCACACTATACTTCACAATGACTTGTACCGTATCAGCATCCGTCCCCAGGGCTCCCAGGCAGGCAGGTAGTAGCTCAGGTTACTCAGTAGACTTGCAAAAACCTTTACTCCTGAACACACGGCAAGTTTTGCTGCTTTGTACCATGCTACACTAAGATAACACCACCATCTCCTCTGTACCTCTAAGTCATTTGGAATAATTGGTGCCTTCCACATGCAGGAGCAAGTACAGGATCGGTAATTGTATGGCTCCTGCATCACCAACACAATCATAAATGCTTCTCTAAGTTGTGTGTTTGTACGAAAATGCAATCAGTCCGCAAACCACATCACCGTGGCACTTGTAGGACAGTTACGGGAGCTGTCTTGGCTCCCTCTCAGGTCCTTCACCATACCATCTGAATTGCCTCGACAGACAGACCTTAGCGGACTGGACATGGGGATATGCAGGCTTTACAGGCAACCTCAGTTCAGTCCTGATGCGAGTGTAGATCAGTCACTTTTCCCCTTCCTTGTGGCCTATGAGGAGCGTAGAAGCACAGTCCATACCCCGTACAGAGATGCACAAGTACATAGACACCTGGAGATACTTGGAAAGTTTAGAGAAATCTGCATTTTTTTTGTAAGTGGTGCATATCAGCTTGTATTGCTGGACAAAGTTGTTTTAGTACAGTCAAATGTAAATTGGTGAATTTGCTTAAAGTATGGTTCCATAGTTTAAATGGTTTCAGTATTGCACCTGTGAGTGTTACTCAGGAATTTTGCTAGTCAGATCACAAAACAGTTTTTAAATTACTAGAAACCAAAACAGTTGCTGAAGGAAATGCAAGACATTCTGCTTACTAAGCTGACCGTTCGTACTGCAGAAGTCACGTTTCAGATGAAAGGAGTCTTCAGCTGGTTGTCATGGGAAAAGGACACGGAGAGCTGCATTATTATGTGATACTCTAAGATGACAAGGTGGCACACAAGGGAATCATAACGTAGCCCAGCAGGACTTCTTGCCCGCTGAAGTATTACAGATAAAATTGTCACAAGTTCACAAAATGGCTCCCTGAGCTGACACCAAGTGACAGATCAGCGCACTTCCAAGAGAGTAAATATTCAAATTTCTCAAGAGCATTCAGTAAATGTAAATAGCTTGCATGCACTACAAACAAAACATACAGGCTGCCATTATAAATGAGTGAGATGGCAGAAATTAAGTGTTGGAAAACAATCCACTGTATCATAGTGCCCTGCATAACCCACTAGACATTTCAGAACTAGCCAAACAGCTTCTTCAGCAATGTCCAAATATATGGTAATGTCAAAAACAGGGGCGAGGGGGTGGGGGTGGAGGGGGAGGTTTATGGCTACTACTCAACAACAGAAAAACAGTACACTTCTCTGACACAGGGCTTTTCTTAGGTCTCTGAGGCTGCCATGTGTTTTCTCAGTCATTGAAACAGATGATAATAGACTTCTTTGTCTTGGTCAAAATCAAATCCATGGATGATTCTTAGCAAATAATTATTTCCCAAAGGAAGAGGAAGAATGTTAGACTACAAGAAATGCCTTCAATGGTTTTTTACTTTTAGAAAAAATAGAAAGGAACTGAATGTTAGGCTAAATGGCCTAGTAAGTGCTTTGTGCTGAGAAATAACATGCAAAGAAAATTTGGGATGTCAGCAATGTTCATTAGAACTAAGTGCTGGGAGAATGACATGCCTACAACTTGACTCAGGGTCTGTTTCAGGCTTGGTGACCAGGCTGCACTGTCACATCAGGAGCTGGATGCTACAGCTTCAGCAAGACCTGGCAAAGGACCAAGAAGTGGAAGACCAACCTTAAGAAAGGAAGACCAAAGCAAACTCTGTGTAAAAGGGACTGAATGCCCAATGGGATACAAAGTCAATGGCTTAGAAAGAAAGATCCAATTGCAAAATGTCCAAACAGAAAGTGCAGAGACTGGGCTGTGACCCTTCATTTGAAAGAGACACTAATCCCACAGCACAGGTTGTGAGCTGGAATAAAATAACACAGAGAAAGCTGTGGGCAGCAGATCAGACTTTGAAAAAAAAAATGTAGAACCTGGCCCAGCCTAAATCCACTGTCTCCAGGGGGGCAGAGGGCGAGTGTCATTCCCCGCCCCCCACGCCCCCCACGCCCCCCTTTTTCTTTCCCCATGTGTTATCAAACTAATTCACATGGTGGTTTTGGACTATATTAGACTTCTAGTTTGTTTGGTTCCGTAGTATCAGCTTTAACATATAAAACAATGCACATGTAGAAATCAGTCTCCCTACTAGGATTTTTCTTTGTTAAATATTTTTTTTAATTCTTTAATAAAGACTTGTATTAAAGACAAGATTTGTAAGCTTCTGACTCAACCACTATACCACTCTAAATCAGTTATTCTTAACTGTGTGCTTTAAACAACTATATACTGCCACTGAAGTCTGAAAAAGTATTTACACAGTTTAAATTAAGCAAGTGCACAGCTATACATTTCAACTGAGGTCACAGTTTAGCAGTCTAGGATTGATTCTGTACATATATGCACACAAAACAGTACTAATTAAAACCTTTCTTCAAGTGAAGGCAGCTGTTGCAAGCTAAACTTCTTGACCTTTTTAAAAAAGCAATGATTATAGATAACTTTGAAAACTGATGAATCCATTTATAAAATAATAATTTTATCAGCAAGTAGATGGTTAACTAAGATGATGTATCAAACATAATGTCTTGAAAATATTAGTTTTATCATCTTGGTACAGCAATTTTGAAGTTACAATGGCTATACTGGAGTCTATAATAAAGGCTGTCGGGACTATGTCAACCCAGTAAGATAATTTATATATTACAGTAGTTGATAAGACATTTTATATGCATTAAAGACAACTGAAACTCATACTTATTGTATAATCAAGAACATGGGTTCCTCCTCAATGGTGGAACTCACCCTAACAACATGTCTCATGAGTATTCCAGGAAAACAGAAGTTCTTGGCAAAAGCAGAGGTTAAAATGGTGATATATGTATGCCCCTTGCTTCCAGTTACAGCTTAAGAGTGAACTCTCCAGCTTCTCTGACATTACGAAAATGCCACTCTGGAAAGACTGGATATTTTCCAATTAAATTGCAGGATTTGAAAAGGGGAGAAAAAGAGTCCTTAATCTGAACCACAACTAGTCTCCACAGACTGTATTAGCATGGTGTAACACAGAACCTGCCTGGTGACTGAAGAAAAAATGTTGACGACACCGTTAAAATAATTGAAAGATGATTAATTTTGGAGTAGGCAGACAGAACTGATAATATAATAGTTGGTTTTACAAGGTGATCTAACTTAAACAGTTTCACAAGATAAAATACAGTTTGTGGCAATAATTATTAACTTTGCCTTTTTGGCACTAACTTGATAATAATATAGCAGGAAGGTAAGAAACCTGCTTTTTAAAAGCAAATCTTGTCTCTATTGTCTTGCAGACAGCTTATTCTGAATCACTATCATACTGACATTCATTTGCTGTTCTGTTATCACAGGAATGTTTGATAGAAAGGGTATATTATAATCTGTTGTGCAAATGCTTAGAATTTATTCATATCCTAAACCTAATTTAGTCAATGTAACTTTGTGCTACTTACACAAACTTTTAAAAATAGGTGTAGACCTACTGTTCTTACAGATGGAAAAATTTAATTTTGCAGCTAGTTTGATCTGCTACCTATGACAAAAGAAATGGCAGAAGTCATTTACTTTTCTGAATTTTATATGGACAAAATATGGCTCCAGTTCAGTTCCTGCTCAGGGCTCAAGACTTTTCTCTCCAGTGACAAGTCTATAAAGGACTGGAGTCTGGGCTTGATACTAATGAAAAATTCCAGAAGGACTAAAACTCAATCACTGAATAAAACTACTGGAAGTTTTAAGTGAATCCAAATATTTCACATGTGGACATAATCAATTTTCAAACTCTCTTTTTTTTTTTAGTTTACAGGTATGCAGAGCTATGCAGAGTGAGCTTCCAGTCCACCCTATCTGCCTGATAGTCACACTGTCTTCTTCAGGTATGGGAGAAAGTCTCTATGATGCAACCTTAAGTAATCCCTAGCTTTTGCATACACTTTTTTCCTTACAGATATCAGACACACCAAAGCTGAAAATCTGAAACTTAGTTCCACAATGACAGGCTAGAGGCATGAACTTGAACTTAGAGAAAAAAAAACCCCTTGGAATGAAACAAAAGAACTGGGAAGAGGGAGACATCCTCAAAGCCCTGTGACCCTAGAAGCGCCTTTCATTTCTGATTTCCGCATTTAACACTGGAATGGCAGAACAGTGCAGTCTGCCCAAGAACCTAGGAAAGTCCTTGGTTTAGCCACGTCTGGGTGTGAGTGCCCATGTACCTCTGTCCTTAGCTTGCTGCTGCAGCTCACAGGAACAGCTCCCTGCCTCCCACTGCCCCCCAGCTTACTCCCCCGGCACCCCACCTGCACCGGTGGCTTCACACCCTGCATGGGGCTTCGCACCCTGCGTGGGGCCAGCCTCTCCCGGGAAGACACCCAGAGCAGCGCAGGGGCAGCTCCTACCCTGCTGGCCAGCCAGCCGTAGGCCTTCAAACAGCACAGCATAAAAATCCCTGTAAACACATAAAACCAAGTGTTATCTTTACAGTTGACATAAAAGTTAATAGGCTAAAGCTGGTTTAGGGAGGGTAGTGATGCCAACTGCAAAAGTGCAGAGCACACTGTATCTGCTCTCATTTTATGTATCCCATTAGCTTCTCCCATTTGTTTCAAGAGTTCCCATCTCTTGTCATGTAATGTCAACAATTGCTGCCCTCATCAATCCTGTGTATTTGCCTTATCCAAAAGCTTTTCCTGGTGGCAGTAAAATACCTGAGTTTAGCCTGCTCACAGATTTCTTCAAGCTTAGAGTACACACTACTGACAGCTGCGTAGCAGTGATACCTTACGTGGACAACAGCAAAAGGATGCAGAGAAGAGACTGAGGACAGGTAAGTACCATTGGAGCAAGACAGACCAACATCAAAAGCTTAGGAAAAACCCCAAGGTATTACTACTATACTCTCAGCAACAAGTTTTCAAAGGAATCTTAGGAAATTATGAGCTCTGCTCCCTGTTTCCTAAGGTCTTTTGAAAACCCTAATCTTATCTAGTGACCAGAAAGCCACCAAGTTCTGCACCAGCTTTGTCTCTAGATGGTTTTAAGATGGCAAGAATCTGTCATAATGTCAAATCAAATGGATTTACAAAAGGAACCCCTGAAAGTCTATCCCCTTCCTACCAACAATGATCTTTGTGACCAAAACAGTGGCTATGTATTTCTTATAGATGGATAAATAAAATCTTTTCTTATTCTTTCTCTTCTGCACCAATTTAAAGATGTTGATTCAGATATTCTTTTCTGATCATTCCTTACAAGTGTAATCAATAACAGATGTTTCTTTCTACTCTACCATACTTTTTATATGTTCCCAAACAAATTTCTTTTACCAATCCAAAGGCACACACACAAAAAGCCAAACCAAAAAAACCCCAAACTAATCCCACCCCATCCCCCACTCCCCCAACCTAAAACCCAAACCACAAAATCCAATACAATACCATGGAATTTTGAAAGAAAAGGAAAATCTAAATGAAAAAAATATTTCTTTAAAATGATAATGCATCATTTAGGCAATACGTATACTTAAATGCAAAGAGATAAGAAGTTACTGACATTAAATCATTCACTGTGCACATGACAAAAACAAACCTAATACTCTGATCAAACAGTTCAATGCATATTTCTCACGGTACGAGTGTTTTTATTCCAATTCAGTCATATGAAAAAGTGCTGCTCTTCCACTAGTCATCACAGACTATACTGACAGCACAAAAGCCATCTGAAAGAGTAATGTAAAAAATTATATTAGTACACATCAGTGACATATCACTAAGCATGAAACAGAACTTTATATGATTTCTCCCCAACTTAATAAAACTATACACTCTGATTACTGCTTATATAATTTCTTGTAACAGCTATACTTTTTTATTCCTCCTCAAACCACCACATTGAGTTTTTGGCTTATCCTATTCAGTACACATAAAAAAATCAAATGCCATATATTTGTATTAAAATTACATAAATAATAAATTCAGATTGCAGCATGCAATTTAGATTACTGTGCTTTGACAAAGTATTCATCAAGATACTTGATAAGAAAAATGACTCATTATCATGTGGCATAGTAGGATTTGACTTTAACTTTGTTTTCTTGCTTTTAAGTGCTCATGCTTATGCAACAGATAAGTGTATTGTTCTCAGCAACTTTAACTGGTTTTTTTATTATTTTTATCAATAGCAGGTTCCTTTCAAAATAAATAGAAGACATATAAAAATTTTGAAATCTGTAGAAGAACTTTATACATTTAATTTAAATGGTGTAATAAGATACAAAATTGAAACCAAATAATGTACAGTACCTTTGCATATTTATATTTATTTTTAATTCACAAAAACATTTAGACAAAGGAACTTTAAGTATTGTAATGATAATCCACATCTAATGATGGATATAATGTCAGAATAAAAGAAATTAACATTTTTAAAATGTAACAGTAAAATATGCCCATCCCAAAATACAACATGCATGCCTTCAGTAATAGGTCATCAGCACCATTTAGAAACAGTGTGAATAAATGGCAATTGAAGACTGTTCAGTTGAGGAAAAAAAAAAAAAAGATTAAAAAAGCGAAGGACGTAAGTAGAAGTCTTGTGAATATGCTAGTATAACATTATCAAATAGAGATTTTTCCAATTAATTTTGGGGGTTATTCTGTCAGAAAGAGCTTTTGTGTAAATCCTAATTAATTGATCCAATGTCCTTTAATTCTCATAATGATAGTAACTCATGAGACCTACCATATACCAATTAGATTTCTCAGTAGAAATTATTTGCAGGATTCTTTTGCATTCCTTTATTGAAATGACAGGGACTACTTTGTCCTTCACCAACTATTCCCTTGGCCATAAAAAAAAGACCTCCTTGGATTTTAGTGAGATTAAAAGAGGTACCAACCAGACACATAAAATACTGTTTCTGAAAATTAATTACTTGATAGATCATTTAAAACTTATAATTTTTGAGAAATTTAAACAATGTTGTTAATCTAATACTCTATATAATAAAGAAGTCAGCCTTCTGCCTCTCCAGCTTACTGATGAGTTGAGCTCTATGGAATTTTCTTCTTTGTCTTCTCCCACTCCCAAAAAATAAAACTCATGACAGAAATTCTTCTACATTTAAAAGATAAAAAAGATCAAGTATAACCCTCTTTATCCAATTGCACTGGGAAAAAACCCTGACCTATTTCTAGAATTTACCACTGCAAATACCATATTCATACAGAACACAAGCTAAGGGCAGGACATTTTCTGGAAGGCAAGTGCTGTTGCCTTTGCAACAAGTAATGAAAATCCTGTACTCGCTCAATGGCTCTGGCCCTGCATAAGAGAATCACATAGAATCATTTAACTTGGGAAAGACCCTTAAGATCATTGAGTGCAATTGTAAATCTAATACTACCAAGGAACCACTAAAGTATGTTCCTAAGCACCATGTCTACATGTCTTTAAAATACCTGCAGGGATGACGACCCAGACACTTCCCTGAGCAGCCTGTTCGAGAGCTGGACCACCCTTTCAGTCCAATCTAAAACCGATAAATAAAAACAGGGAGACTTCTATGTCCAGGCATTTCATGCCACTGCTTCCAAAGTGATATTTGCAGATAAACATTATCCTCCATGCCCCCTTTTCCATACATGAGATTTCCAAAATTGCCATGGGCTTTAAACTGCCCAGGAAGTTTTCTTTAATGCCAGTTTAGGGAATTAGATGCATAATTGTAGCAAATCATGTGCAACATCTTCATCTTGCACAAATATACCACCATACTCTCACAAAATGGTTGGGGCTCTTGATTACAAAACTGGAAACAAAATTATATAAGACAATTATCTGTACAGTAACACTGGAACCTACATGAAGACAAATTCTTGTCCTTGCCATCATTCAGAAACTTCCCAGGACATTTATCAACCATAACACTCCAGGAAGCAACTTAAGAGTATTCTGTCTCTTGAGGGAATCAACTTCTGTTGAAACTTTATATACTGCCACAAACCAAAATTGTCATGGCCATTGATACTGACAATAAAAATCAGTAACCAAATCCTTAGTATAAACAAACCCTCTTACGTGCTCAAGAAGCATGTATACAGGCTTCTAAGTTTCCAGCAGAAAATCTCATGTGGCAACGTGTGGTGTTACAGTACAAATAACTGTTTCAAGGGCTCCAGTGTACCCCTGCCTCTGAAAGGGGTGAAAAGGAGGAATACATGTCAAAGATGGGTCAGAAGATATGCATTTCTCTAATTCTACAAAAGCCAAGTCATACTACAATTTTCCAGGAAAAAAAAGAATATAGTGGTGCAATTGTAACTCCGTAACTTTGGAAATGGTTGGGAACAAGTCACAGGCTGATTCTACTGAGTGTGGAGGTCACACGAAGTGCAAATGTTTCAAATTTCTTTCATGAGCACAAAAAAAAAAATCACTGCAGAAAGAATATTTTATAGGTTTATTTAGAAAGAGTTTCCCACTACAATATTGAAATAGAAACTGCAACAACAGCACAAGAACAAAGGAAAACTGATATATTTTTCAGAATACTAATATTGTCCTTAATGAATACTGAAAAGACAGCTGTCAGCTTAGATTTTAGTATAGTATCACTGTCCACAGTTCTATTTTCAAGTATATATGATACTAGTCCTTAAACTCTTGGCTTTTCAAAGCCAACAAAAGTTATCTGGTTGGACTATATGATATACTGTTTAAGAAAAAACGACAGTAAACATTTCCAGGAAATATTTTATATTGTCTGGAGAAAATACATTTGACTAATTTCAGGAAGGTCTGTGTTCTTTATTCAATTACTGTAATTTGAATGAGAATTAACTACTTACAAAATTCCCAGTAAGCACCTAAAAGTTATGTATTTAACAATCTAAGACTACTGATACAAAAATCAGAAATGTAACAGTTTACAGATCAGACATTCAATCAAATAAGAATACCCTAATATTAACATAAAACTAAGCAAAGATGAAAAATATGATTAATTTCAACTACTTAGTATCAAAGCAATGAAAAAGAAATTTAAAAATAATAAATGGACAAAGCATTAGTGAAGGGTTACAGACGCTTTCACTTTTTGTTAAAAGTTAAAATAGAACTCATTGCATCTTAGCAAACTGACAATAGTGTATATGAAATAAATTTTGGGGTCATAAAAAAACTAAAGGAAAAATATGCTCTTTTGTTTAATCACTTGTAAAAAGAGTCTAGACTTCATAAAGCTGTGACTGCACATAAACCTTTTTTCCTTGGTATCAAGATGGATCCCTGATTCATTCCATTTAGGCTGTCATAGAGGTACTGTATAACACCTTTGTGAGTCAAATCTGTCTCAGCTCTTAAATGCACTGTGCTCCCTGTCTCGGGGCTAATCTCGCTAGACTGAGCTGAAGCCAGGAGCAAAAACACTAAAAGAAGCTGTAGAAAAAACTGTAACGAATAATAAGGGAGTAGCAGTGTTTCAAGAGCTATCAATTCAGAAACTTTGATGACCACTAAATTAATTTCAAAAAGACTACTAGATATGTTGATGGACAGCCTGGATCAATAGGCCAAGGGTAATTGTACGTTCAACAAGGCTGGGTGCCAGGCCCTGCCTGCGGGTCACACCAGCCCCCGGCTGGGCACGGGCCAGCGGTGTGCCCGGGTGGCCAAGGAGGCTGACAGCACCCTGGCTTGTGTCAGAAACAGTGTGGCCAGCAGGGCCGGGGCAGTGATTTTCCCTTTGTATTTGGCATAGGTGTAGCTGCCCCTCAAACCCCGGGTTCAGCTTTGGTCCCCTCACTGCAGGAGGGACATGGAGGGGCTGGAGGTGTCCAGGGACGGGCAGGGGGATGGGGCAGGGGCTGGGGGGAAGCTGGCTGGGTCCAGCCTGGAGAGGAGGGGGGCTCGGAGGGGGTGTGATCGCTCCCTACAGCTGCCTGACAGGGGCTGTAGGCAGGGGGGGTCAGTTTCTTCTCCCAGGGAACAAGCGACAGGACAAGAGAAAACAGCCTCAAGTTGTGCCAAGGGAAGTTTAGATTGGATATCAGGAAAAAATTCTTGTATGAAAAGGTTGCCAAGCACTGGAACAGGCTGCCCAGGGAAGTGGTTGAGCCACCATTCCTGGAGGTGTTTAAAAGACATGTAAATGTGGCCCTTAGGGACATTGTTTAGTCAAACAGATTGACAGTGTTTAAGGTTGGACTTGATGATCTTAAAGGTCTTTTCCAACCTAAACGATGTATGATTCTATGATCAAAAGAGGGTACTTTGATTATACAGTATTTGATAAAATTGCACTAAACTATAAACTGAAATTCCCACTTCTCTGCCAAGTTATGTGAAAGGTACTAATTAACATGCTTTATGGTAAGGAAGAAGTGTTTTGCTGTGCTAAAATTAAAGTTGTGGCACAATCTATGGAATTTAAGTTGTAACTGTAAAATAAAGATGAAATTCAACTGTGTCCTAGTGCAGGATGGCTGGGTATCAGGGCTGTGTCTATGTGTAGATCCAGCACACTGGATCCCCCATGTGATCCAAGGAACTGTGCAGCTAGTCTTTATGCTAGGCAACGGATCAGCTTGAGAGAAGATGATTGACTGAAACCCTCACTGACATCAGGGTAAAGCATGCGACTGTTACGGGATTTGTCCAGGTAGGAACTTAGGCCAGTCCCAGAGATTCCCCCGGGCAGCCTATGCCAAGCACAAACCAACTGACAGGCACTCCCTGGATCCTTAAATGTGTTGATAACAGTGAGATGAAGACCTGGGTGGCCCAGTAGCTTTTCCCTGTAGTTCTTAGTGTCAAAAGAAATTCTCCCCTTTGTAGCAGAGATGACACTGTCAGAAGGAGCTTCCTGCAGATGGAGAAACGGGTGCTCTCTTGTTAAAATAGTTACATGTTTGCACAGAATTTAAGCCAATCAATAGAAACATTATACATATATTGAAGTCATCGTGCAGAACCACAGGCCAGCTCAACATAAGAATTCAGCAAAACAACAACCAGTTCAGGGAATCTTAATCCTGCTCAAGACACCAAACCAGAACCGCAAGAAAAGATTATCTAAATGAGCTGTTTATTTTAACAAGCATTCACTCTGTCTGTGAGTTCAATAAAATAATTCCTTGAATGGTTTTGATTTCTCCTGGGTATCTTCAAACTCTCCTGTACTGTTTTGGCTATCAAAAGCTGTTGTAAACATCACATAACTTATCCCTTACTAAATAATTAAATTCATTGATGGAGGCTTGGATAACAACATAGATTATTATGTGCAAAACATCTAGATATGTCAACGTATGCAGGTGTCTGAAAACTAATGAAATTATTCACAGTGCAACAAAATTGAGTTGATAAACATGAATTTATAGAACAACTACAGAATACTATTTGATACAAGTTTTGCTAAAAAGAGAGAGTTCTTTAAAGCTGGTGTTCTTGAAAACTGGAGGACAGAAGGCTGGAGCTGAGAAAAGTGCAGTGCACAAGTGTTACACCATGTCACCACAATAAATTCTTAAGAGACAGAGTGTGGTTGGTTTCTAGCTCAAAGTCTACACTAACCTTTCTCATGTAACTTGAATACCTTAAATGGTAAGTTCAATTGTGATACAATACGATATGGACATGAGCCTAAAAAAAAGACAGTGACAGATTTAAAAAAAAAAAGGAAAACACACACACACAAAGACATTTTTTTCAAGGTAAATTGCAAAACCAGAAACTATATTATAGATCAAGGTGAGAGGAGGGTTCTCTTTTCAATGTGTTATTTTCTGTGATGTTTGAAAGAAGCCTGGAAGTATTTTACATGGTACAAGTTTTACGTTATATTGGTTTAGGGGAAGGGGGACTGTTTAAATCTTGTTTTTCACTTCAGAAATATTTAGACT
Organism: Falco naumanni; assembly: GCF_017639655.2. NCBI lineage: Eukaryota > Metazoa > Chordata > Aves > Falconiformes > Falconidae > Falco > Falco naumanni. Next base: position 11,173,231 of record NC_054064.1, on the reverse strand, counting down.
TCAAAGATTTGTTTTAACAGTATCAGTTTATTTTGGGGGTTTTGGTTCTTCAGTTGAAATTATGTAAGCAAATATCCATCAGTGGTGTCCTTTACCAAAAATATGAATTAATCAAGACAAATTGGTATTAATAAAGCCTAAAGAAAAAGTGTGTAAAGACTCTGAATACCAAAAAAGACAAAAAATGATATATTTTTTTTTTTTTTTACTTTTTTTTTGTGAAATTGCTTGGAGGGGGGAAATTATAGATCTAATATTATAACAACCCTTTAAGGAAAAATACAATTTCCACTTTCAAATGGTTGCCACGCACAGCATCTCCATCACCACAGTTCCCTAAAGCCACACCACCTGCTATCCTAGAGGAGAAGTGGAGGGTGGAGCAGAGTGGAGACACCGCAGCCGGGATCTGCTCTACTCTTTGCAGTATTGGGAACTTGATGGTACCGTACAGCTGATAAGCTGCATAGTGGCTGCAAAATATATGAGATGTCTGTTGCTGGGCCAACAACTGCGGCGAAGACCAAGCAAGAGCCTCATTATCTGTGAGAGTCTGCCAGGAACTGATGGTGGTAAATTGGACATCACCTAGAATGTAACCCTAGCCACACCTAACCTCCCACCTCAGTGAGGAGAGTTGGAAGGCAGGGAGGGGAGGGTATTTCCTGCTAACTTACTCCACCCCCTTTAACGCAACAACTTTCATTGATCAAAATTCATTATTTTGACTCATGTTTTTCACTACTTCTTAGTCATATGTTTTCAGAATAGGATAAACGTTAATATCAACATACAGATAGAACCTGAAGCTTTAAATTATGCAGAATTTTAAAATCTAAACAAGTTTGAGTCTATGTTCATCCACTACGAAGCTATCATAAAGGTCAAAGTCTCTAGTTTCCACTTCCATGGGCATGACCTTCAGAAATATATTATTTGCTAGAGTTTGGTCTGCAGCAAACAGTTTGCACTGTTCAATTTTCCTGATTATTTCAGATGTTTATGTTAGTTTCTCATATCAAGTGCTGGGTTTTTCTAACATCAAAATGTTGATGTTTTGAGGAATATCATTTAGGTTGTTCAAGTTGGATTGTTTTATCCTTAAATCTAGCGATAACTTCCATTTAATTTCTTTCAAAACATGCAGAGTACTTGGTAAACAAAAAATAATTGATGGGAATATGATACATACTTCACAAGCAGTTCAACAGCCAACTTCGAAGATCAGAAGTTGGGAGGCTACTGCATTGTTAAAATATCTCTTGGACCACTCCCTTAGTGGTACCAATTAAAATTGTTGAGTGTAATGGGGGAGAGGCTTACAGAGAGGTCTACAATTTTCAGACTACCTGAAAATCCCACACTCATAGCTCAAAAGGTGTGTAGCGTTTATTTTTTTACTGTTGTTTTACAAAGAACTTGCATTGAGAAACGTATCTCCTCTTTTGCAGTCTATGGCATCACATTAGGAACACCTTCATCTCACCGTTCATTACTTTTTATCCTTCTTTTGCCTGTAAATAGGTGGAAGTTTCTTGTCCTAAGTATACTGAGGCTTTACATGAAGTGTTTACCTTTGCTTCGGACATACCACAAATTTAGCTTCTCATGAATAATTCCTACAGAATTCTTTACTACACTTGAGAATTAATCAATTTCCTTCAGATAATATTTGTTCACAAAAAGAATCATGTTTTATCAAGAAACACAACAAACATTTCCCTACTAGCAAACCCCAAATGCATTTACATTACAAGTTGCCTGTTTGAAGCTTTCCTGGCTTAGTAGCTATCTGTTCCTTTTCACTGTTTACATTAAGAAAAGCAGTGCTTATCAGGAAGGACAAGAGAAATAGTGATTTCAGGCGAGGTACATTTTTAATGTTATCTTTTATACTCAGAAATATAGAAAATATATTCATTCAAAACCTAAAAATCTACAGTTATTTAGTGAGAAAGTTGTGGACGCTGGACAAAGCACTTGTTCAGCTGAGGGTTTAGTCTGTCCCCTCCAAAATCCAGATGGCCTGACTGTCAATTCGGGTACTCTGCTTTAGAGATGGTAAAGCTGTAATGTTTCTATTATTTCTGTAAAGAAATTTTTTCACAGTCTCTTGGAACTCAACAGATATAAAAGAAAAAGTAATTTTTTAGCATTTTTCTGTGCATTGACTTCCTGAGCTTACTTCATTCTTAACCACCTCAGCTGTTTGCAGACACCCATTCACCTTTTGTACTCCAGGCATAAAAACCTAAGAACACACAAATACTATTTAACTTACGTTCTTATAAGTATCAAAGAAACAAAGAAATGCAATGGCACATGCATTATAACTGCTCTGAACTTGAGTTTGTAAGTACTGCAGGCTAGCAAAAGGGCACAAAATAATTATCCGAACTTACAGCACAGCCAGGTAGAGCAAGTTCCCTTGTAAATACACAATATTGCCCAGCAAATCAAGAACACACTTCTAAAAGACTGATTGTCTGTTCAAGTTAATTTAAAAATAAAAATAAATTGCTGATTTAACAGATCTTCAAGTAAACAATTAATGAATAACTGAAAAGAAAATTTTAAAAATATTCAAATTTCACTGTCTTCTTCAAATGGCTGTTTCCCTGCCTCATGAAAGAAGACAAATGTGGGGGAAAAAAAAAAGAGTCTAACTTTCGTAAAGTGAGTCAGATTTGAGCATACTTAATAATGAATGAGAGACTTTGTTATTCCAGTGTCTATAAAAAAGAAAAACAGCTCATTTGGGTGAACTTCCTCGCAAAGATGTAAACCAGAGTGAGTTAATATGGTGGGAACAGTCTGAATAGTCAGAGAAGAAAACAAAGCCTTTAAGGTATAAAGGCTTTGTAAATTCAGGAAAAGGGAGAGCTGAACAAAAACATAAACCAAAACTTGGACTGTGTAACTTCAGTGTGTTACAAGACACAGTACAAAACCAAATGTCAAAACCCAGGTTTGGTAATAGCATTATAAGTTCAACAGCAGTGAAAGGACTCCTCTCCACCCTCCACAGTTCTGAGAAAAAAAAAAAAAAAAAAAAAAAAAAAAGCATGGTGACTATGATTTTGAAAAGCCCTATTACTGCCATAGATAAACAAGACTAAATTCATGCACTCAATAAGCATCACTTATCTACACTCTTGGTATTTTTTGTCATTTTAAATTTGTTCTTTGATATCTGATAACATGCTTTCTGACTTTATCAATGAAAGTTGTATTTTATAAAAGAAAAAAAAGAAAAATCTTTTGACTAGGACACAGCTAAATTTTTTCTGAAGACAAATTGACCATAGAGAAGTAAAGTAGATTCAGCTGACAAAGCTGTAGATAGTATAGAAAACATACTAGCAAACAAGTATTTTACTGTCTTTCTGTTTAGACATCAAGGGTCACTTACAGAGAAAGCTAGTGAATCATTACTAAGAAGGTATATGCTGTAAATCTTTACAGCTTATCCTATAATTTACAGAAGGAGAAGTAGGAAAGGCGAGGAAGTCAACAATGTGTCTCAGAGGAACTAGCTATCATTTGGGGAGGAATAATATCTCCATACTGTCTTCAGCAGGCATACCAACACGATCCATAGCCCAGAACAGACCGCTCACACTCTCAAAGCTTCCGAGTCTTACTGAGATAACCAAGTTGATGAAGCAGAGGAATATATCGTGGGGACTGAGAATTTTGTACCATGAGAAGATAGGTTAAAGAGAGTTATCATCATAATAAATTTGCATGTCCACTTACTAAAAAGGATATAGCCTTTGTGGTCACGTGTGCACAGAACTAATTATTTTAGCTTCTTAGCTGAAACCACTTGCTACAACAGGATGTATCACGTTACCAAGCAGCCAGGTGAATCATTATCACATGGCTGCTGCTTTCTCCAGCATGGGCTCCTGCCCAACAGAGGCAACCCACAGAAATTGTCCTAAAGCCTCCTTAACTGCCGGCTCTGCTCTGCTCTCCCGAGACCCCATCTCGAGTACTGCATTCGGCTCTGGAGCCACTAACACAAGGAGGATGTGCACCTGTTGGAGCTCGTCCAGAGGAGGACCACAAAAGCGGTCAGACGGATGGAACACCTCTCCTATAAGGACAGGCTGAGAGAGCTGGGGTTGTTCAGCCTGGAAGAAGAGAAACTGGGGAGACTTTATCACAGCCTTCCAGTACCTAAAGGGGCTTATAAGAAGACATGGACAGACTTAAGTGGGGCGTGTAGTGACAGAACAAGGGGCAATGGTTTTAAACTAAAAGTGGGTAGATTCAGACTAGGTGTAAGGCAGAAACTCTTTACTGTGAGGGTGGTGAGGCACTGGAGCAGGCTGCACAGAGAGGTAATAAATTCCCCTTCCCGGGAAACATTCAAGGTGTGGTTGGACAAAACCTTGAGCAAGCTGTTCTAGTTGAAGATGTCCCTGCTTATCACAAGGAAGTTGGACTAGTTGACCTTTAAAGGTACCTTCCAACCCAAATAAATTCTGTGATTGTGAACAGTCACAGAATCAGAGAACAGTTGAGGTTGGAAGGGACCTTGGCAGGCCATCCCATCCAAACATCTTGCTTAAACAAGGTCACATGGAGCAGGTTACACAGGATTAAGTGTTAGCTCTTTGTATGAGCATGAGCTTCTAGGAGGTATACTCCACGCAACTTATAAGACTGTTAATTTCTAATGGAATATCCATACGAGAGACAGAGATGAAAACTGGACAAAACACCCAGTTATGCAAGAGCTAGGAATGACTACAGGAACTGTGGAATGCAAATAAGTTACTTATTCAATTTAACTTTCCCCTGAGAAATTGTGCAGACACACACTAGTTATGAACACTCTATACTGTTCTATCAAAAAAAAATTACTTTTAAAACTGGAAGAGAAATGAGATAGTATTTCCTCATAAGTGTTTGAAAGGATCTAAGAAACCAGGCTGATGGCATAATAAAAAATTTAAAGACATTGATTTATTCAAGAGCATATTGCTGGTCTTTAAGAGATGTAAAAAGAGGTATATAAAAAGAGAGGTCCCAGGTTACTAAAAAGTATATATAGTAAGAGTTTGCTTTCTAAAATAAACACAAAAAACTTCCTGAAAAGATCATTCAACTTTCTAAATAAAAATTGCTGCAAATCTTATTTATGAGTGATGATGCATTTCTATACTAGATCGTCTAAATAGATGAAACATTTATCTGAAACCAAGTTGTGATATCAACATTTTGACAAATGCATTACTTTATATTTTTTCATGCTTCTTCATTTGAATGTTATATGAGTGTTTATGTAAAATCTTAGGATATCATGTTGATTACAGAATTATTTTATACATTGAAAAACCTTTTTAATTTCCTTAAAGGAATAGATTTGCATTACAAAAAATAATAATAAAAAAATATTTTTGGTAAATCTGGTAACTGGATGACCAAATGTAAGGCTGCTGACTTCTGTGCTACTCAGCAAATCTATAGTGGGTTCTGAAGATGACACAAGAACAAATTTTGAGTGATAACAGGAATGGTGTTGCAAGGTTACCAGCTCAAAACAATACTGCCTTGAGATTATTATTTTTTATTTTTTTTTTTTTTACAATCACTTCTATCCTCTAATTTTGGAAACGAAAAAGTAAAAGACTGCTGACCCCTGCAGTTTCGCAATATTTAATAGAAGTGTATAGTAGCTTATATAAATATGTGTTTACAAAGTATATTTAGTTTTCTACTATTTTTCTTGTTATCTCAGAGATATTCTTAGCTGTTACTTCAGTCTTAGTATTCCAAATTTCCCTCACTAACTCCTATTTTGATGGCATTCTAACTTGTTCTTATTTTGTTCAATTAAGAAAATTCAAGTAAACTCCCAGACTAGAATTCTAAAACTAGGATGTTACTAAGGATAATATGCACTGGTTATTATTACAACAATACACTGGCATGCCATAGAACTGAAAGAGCATGTTAAAGGAGAGAAATTAATACTCTACTTAAAGGAAACTGTTTTATACCCCATATATATGGTCATTCTTGTGCCAAATAACACCCATCAAGTTTTGTTTCTGGGTGGCTTGTAGTAATGTTAATCTACGAATGAAGTGTTTTCTTGCAGATTAAACTTAATCGACTCGGCAACATCCTGTTTCCATCATTTTATTGCTATCAAAATACAGTCACTTTGATAATACTGAGCAGAGAATAAAGAATAATAGAAAAACAATGTGTTGAAGTTATCTTCCATGCCCTACTGCCTTTAAGTAATGAAAGTTAACTGCTGAGCACAGCAGTGAGTGAAGGACTCAAGCAGCGAGCAGCTGCCTACCTTGGAATAACGTGTTTAAAAATACTTTCTGTTACAGGTAATTTTGTCTTTACTGTCCAAAAAGCCTCAGCTGCTCTCAAGGACAAAGCTCATGGTATCAAACTGTCTAAAAAATGATTTCCTGGCTTCCTTTAGGTAGAGGCTTTTTTTTTTTTTTTAACCTTTCTGTAATTTAAAAATTGTAGATAATAAAACTAGACACATGTGGGTTAGAGGACTCAAAGCAAGCATGCAATCCTGCAAAAAGCAGAGTCACATGCAATCCTTTTTCAAGTCATTCACACCTAGGGTCCTCTGCAGTGCAAGGAGGTGCTTAAGAACTCACATACACCTGAAATTCACATAATGAAGGCAGCTCTTATCACTATAAAAGGCCAGACCTGCTGACACAGTCATTGTTCCTACAACGTAAGCTGCATGTCAAGCCATTGCAAACTGCTGGTTACAATACTATTGGCACAAAGAAATGCCCAGTTTGCATAGAGACAGCGTATGGTTCCCAGCCCTAACTTCAAGTCAGAGACTGAACAGAGTCTGAGAGCACGGCTCTGCCATAAGCATCTCCAGCTGTTTGCTGGGGGCTGTCACAATCAGGTACAGCTGAGAGTAACTATGTCTAATCTGCAGGGCATCTTATTTGTTGGGAACCAGGACTGTGGACATGAGAGAAGATGATGTAATGTAAGCTGCTATTTCCTGCTCAACATTCCTGGTCTCAAAATTGGGTTGTACTCATCAAGTGTTATCTTGACCTTTGGCACAGAGTTGGGTACTAAATGGTATTTGCTGATTTTGCCAGACCAAAAAGGTCACCTTGTATATTTAGAACAAAACAAGACGGTTTCAGCTCAAAACTTTTAAAATTATTTCACATCTTGGCACCTTAACCACATCTCATCTATACCCCAATGTAAAATTATTCTAGTCTTTCCATAGTCTTCACTTTAATTATTGGAGAAAGTAACAGCTTTATTGTATTAACAGAAATAAGTAGATCTACACTGGATTGTCTACCTACAAAATTAAGGATAAAATTATGAAAAGTATTTTATGAGTTATAAAAATAGAGGGTTATTTCTATTTCCAGTTTCCTTGTATATAAATACAGATAAATGATGATCTGTATATTTTTGCCCTTAAAAAAATACTAGAGCTCTGTGCAGAGAAGTCTCCACATATTATCTACTTGTAATTTTGCTAAACATATTTGCTATGACAAATATCCCTACTTACACTTGCTGTTCAGACATCTTGCTTTGTTACTCAGCCAAGTCGTTCTGGGGGACTCATTTTTCTAGGCCTGGATAACCAAATTTCCAGCAACTCTGGTGAATTTACATCAAGCTGATGTGATGCTCAGCTGGACCCAACGGATACGTTCATTCAAGTACTGATTCAAAACCCAAACCACCAATGGAAAAACTGATTAACACTGGTTTTTGAGGGGACTGAATCACATTGAACAATAATAAAAGTATACAACAGCTAACAATTTTAAAAAGCAGAAAAGAATTCATGCTTTTAGTTTAATGGAGTAAGGCTTTACTGTTTCAGTTATTAAGATTCTTTAAATAACACTTTTTCACATACATAATATTAATGCAGTCAGCTGAACTAGTCACATAAGAACCACCCATGCATCTAAAATGTTGCTGGAAAGCTGCTTTGTTTACATTACTTCTATTTTCTCAGATCTTTTCAAAGTATTTTCAATGTAGAACAACCAAGATTTTACCTCTCCTTCTCAAAAGGCGGTATCACCAGTTGACTAAAGGACAGGCTTCTGGCTCTGCAGCAGATCATCATAAGTTATTGTGGTTGATGAAATGCTAAACAAACATGAAACTGGGACTTTTTAATAATTTGTGTTGGACCTAATCAGGAAATAATAATTTTAAAATTATGGTTTTCTGTTTACTTCTGTTCATAGAAACTAGACGTCTTTGTGTATTTTCACCTGTGAATTAAGAATACTGTTTTAATGTTACTGAACAATTCCTAGTGCTAACTTTTCAAAATAGTATTTCAATACTAAAATTGCATTTTCATTTGTCAAAATAATGTCAAAGTCACAATATTTTTATCTTTTTAGGATGAAAGCAATTCATGCTTAAGTTACAAATGAAACCAAACACTAATATTTTGACCTACTAACACAAAATGAGAGTCAGATGCAACTGCTATAGATTTTCTCTAGTAACTTTCACAGTTCAATCACCCACTCTTCCCAAATGTTATTTCATGTTCATTCATACAATGCACCAGAACACAACTCAGTCATGCAGAAGGCAACAAGCATTTCTTAAGAACACCTCAGAATCTTTTTCTTATTTTGAAGGTAAAATGTAAATACTGATGAGCTACAGCCCAGATTTTTTTTTCCAGAAAGTAACACTGTATATCATTATGATACTCTCTGTGTTAATGTCATAGACATAAATCTTTTATGGTACAGCACGATTGAAAAAAGTCCCCAAAACAGTAGCACATTTTGATGGAGTTTCAACTCAGGAACTACTTCAAATGATAGCAGTACATCTTGCTGAAATTCACACCTCTAAAGGCACTATATCAGTACACAAGGATGTATATTTCATTTATGAAACTAAGGTTGCATACTTTGGGATTCATATCTCTTTTTTTAATCATTACTTATATTACAAGTCAAAAAAAGCATTCCCATTCTTATTTCAAAGTGCATGAAAAAGGATTAAAGGTCTCTGGTGACCCAACGTTTGGTAAGGCTCATGAAGCTCACAAAGAAAAAACCAGAATGGAAAATTTCTTTAAGTCAGATAACAAAAGGGAATATTAAATGCTTGATAATAAATGATGAAATGATTTACCTAAATCTTTCCTATTCAAAAAATTTTTTATGACATTCCTTTATAAAAATCTGTAATAAAAGTGCATTTCTTCATATGTTCATAATTAAATCTTTCTCATTGTAAGGTGCACAATCATAGATTAGAAGCTGTTTCTATGATTTTCTTCACACTGTCATGCAAGCTTTTTGAGTGGAGTTTTTTCCATTCAAACACAAAGAACATATTATGTGCCTTACTTGGTAATTAAAAAGCCTAGACTTGAATTTCTAGTATCATGATTATAATGGAAATTCTGAAAAGGATATTCAATGTCCCACACATACACAAAGAATTTAGAAAGATCAGCCATTAAGCATACACTTGTGAATGCTTTGAAATCTAGGCTCCATTAAAAATAATATCCTAGAAATCGGTGTTAGGAAAGCTAAAAAAGAACATTTAAAAAAATTAAATATAACTGACTTAGGCAAAAAAATAAACAATAGGCAAATTACTCAGACAAAACAGTCAACCCCTCTAGTACATGGGCTACTTCATGCTCCAAATTGAAAAATTACAAACTATAAACAACCACCATACTGAAGTCACTACATTGAGCAGCAATCAGTTTATGGTTAAAAAAAAAAAACAACACATGCTGCAGCAAGACTGGTGATATATATACAAGATTTCCTGGACAGGAATCTATGCATAAATGAATTATGTCTAGACTGGTGCCTCAGCTGCCCGGACACAAATCTGTGTATGTATACGAAGAGCACAAACAGCTCTGATTCACCAATGTACTGTTGCCATTTTTCCGACTAATACTGCTTATACTACCATAATTCCTGTAATATGTATATGTCAAATGCATACAGGTTTTGTTGCCTATATTGCATGCAGGATTTAAAACTGTTCAGACACTTATTAAAGAAATCCTTGTGCTAATGCCAATATTGCTTATTCTAATGTAAAGTACAGAAACGTGTATTGTCTTAGAGTCTCCAATATCCTTTTCTATCCACTTGTATTCCAGATTGCCACAGGGGGCAAACTTGATGCATATTAAGACACATCTGGTCACAAATTTCTTCTGTTTACTCTCTTTGCCTCATTTTCTCTTTTTTCTTTTCCTTTTTTTTTTTTTTTTTTTAATATCACACAGTGTGCTTATACAGATAGCAGCCATTCTTATACAATCAAATTATCTGCAGCCTTTTTAGCAGCTGGCATTTCAAGCATTAACTAACAGAAGTTTTATTAAGGAGACTTAGTCCTTCCTGTGGCTGTAAAACTGTACTGATAAGACAAGCATGAATTTGCGGTCTATTTTTTTTTTCTGCATTCAAAGAGAAACAGATTAAGCTCTGAACAGATAACGGCTCATACAGAAAAGCACAGAACTGCTTAAAAAAGTACTCTACCAAAAATATTACATATAATATTGACCTCAAAAAGGACCGTCAATAAAAAAAATAATATCCAGGATTACGTAAAGGGTCAACAGACTTTGAGACTTTTGTTGAAATCAGGAGCTACTACATGTGAAGTTGCATTATTATGAAACCAATCAGATCCCAACTGGAGGCTTAGGATAAAGTACTGCAGAGAGAGTTTTTGTCCACAGAAGTCTTTTTTTGACATTGCTACTGAATACATTTAAATACACACACACTTTTTTTTTTTTTTTTTCTCAGTTCACATTAGCTGAGTAGACTTTTGGCAAGGGTACTCCTCTCAGGTCAAAAGGGAAAACGCCTCTTTTGATGAAATTTCCAGTTACGCCCCTATGCTTCAGATAATGCTATCACGACTCTAGCATGGGTTGTGCTCTAAGGGTACCCTCTGTCTTCCCACAGGAAGAAAGAGTTTAGTTGGCTACCTTGGACTGAACTCCAATGACTGTGAATGCAAATTACTTCATTTACCTATGTTTAGTGGTGTTGTGCACAGGAACAGCAAGAGTGACAAAACAGAGGCTTGTCTTCCTCAGACTGACAGATCATTCAGAATCTTCCCAGCTACACGCTCCTGATCACCTTCTTGCATGGAGAAGGCCAACTGTGACAAAGTATGCAAATTTAATTTAATGCTTTAATGTTTTGCACCTCATTCATTAGGGAACATGCTGGTTTTTTTTTTTTTTTTTTTTAAATTAAATTTGCAAAAGATGACTTCTGACCACTTTGAAGTCAAGCATGTGTTTGTAACTCATACACATTACAAAATCGACACCCTGCTTTATATGTTGAAATTTTCATACACTGTTGTCCTACAGCAGATGGCTGGAGAATCTAATTGAGAGATTTGGTACAAAGCAACAAAAAATATACACTAGGATCTGTAGTTATCACAAAAAAAATTTACAGAACTCTAATATACTGATGTATGTAATTCTTGCAAAGCATTTAATAAGTTTGTACGATACTATCAAAAAATCCTTTGCTGTATCTCTCTTGTCAAGACAAGTTGCAACAATCTAAGGATCAGATAGATTTTATAGAGACCTGCCCCTTACTGGCCAAGGTAGAGACAGAAAATTCCATCTCTCTTCATTCTCAAGTATTTCCTATCAGGCACTTCCTCTTGAATACTTCCACACCCTGAAGTGGTTGTCACCTTTCCCAGAATTCTTATTATTTACAAGATCCACAATAATTTTAAATTGGCTTTAGAGTTTAATTTTTGAAGGGTGTTTTTTTGTTTTGTTTTGTTTTTAACTACAAATCTGAGTAAATACATCAGTACTGTACATTGGTTCAACCTGTGATAGGACTGGACTGTAAAAATACACCACTAAGAAGCAAAGACAAGATTGAAAATGCAGAAAGGGGCAGGACACCATGACAGCACCATTACACATTTCAGTCAGAACTCACTGAAGAAAATATTCATACCTGGACAACCTGCAACACTTGGAACAGAGGATGATGGTAGGCTTGACAGTAAATACCCACAGATGATTTCTGGGGTTCTGGGGTGGCTGGTGTGTGTGTGGTTTGGTTCTCATGAAGGCTTTTTTTAACCTCTGGAAAGGAAGATGTTTAAACTACTTCTGTATGAATAACACTATTTTAAAAATCAGACCAAATCCTTACATTTTCCTTGTATGCTGTGATTCTCTTCAATTTGGCCCTGCTGTGACTCAATCAAATTTCAGCTTTTAGGTTAAAACAAAATCTAATCGAATCATAGCTGATTTTTATCTTCTTGCTGCAGTTTGCTTGAAGTAAATATGCTTGTTTATTGAAAGTTATATTGCTTAACACATATATGAAATAAAGAAATCTGCAGAAATACACCAGCAAAACTCACAATCTGCTTTGGAACAGTAAGTAAATATTAACTAAGGAAATGTGGGAACAGGAGACAATACAAATAATCAGCGTCCATTCAGTTTTGCTTTATGTTCCCATTGATAAATGCAGTCCCAGAGAAGCCTAAAGGAATATCTGTTTGCCCTACTGTATGAAATCAAGCTTAATGGGTATATACAGTAAAGTAAGACAGCATCTAAACATTTAAGTTTAATTAAAAAATGTTTCATAGCACTTGTCCCCACAAAATAATTACTTTTCAGTCAGGGTTTTGCCTCCTGCTTCCAAGTCAGTGCACTTGTCTGTAAGAAATGAACACAAGCTTGTTTCATTGCCCCTCCCAAACACCATTTTTTCTGAGAAAACACACTGTATCCCTAATTTGCAGGTGTACTTTGCACTAAGGCTGGATTTTTCATAAATATTAACTGAAAAATAAAGATGATAAAAAAATAGAAATTCCAACTTATTTTTTATTTTCTGTGGCAGAACATAGTCTCATGAAGTTTCAGACAGCCCACTGTTTTGCATTCTTCTCCACTGTAATCCTTTGTGTTCACAAGAGAGTTGTGTCAAAGGCATCAGATATAAATGGGTCCTAGATTTAAATGTCTTCACAGACACCTTACAGAGGTAAGAGCAATGGCTAGAGGATGCAAAAAAGAAGAGACTGCTAGATGCTAGGCTTGAACAAGTGACATAGAGAAGCCATATGACCTCCCGAGGTCCCCTCTATCCTTGGCAATTTTGTGGAAAGAAAATAAGATGTTAAAATTTCTTCTAGCACTGCAGATACTTCTAACAGTGATAAATGAAAACAGCAGTGGGCTTCTGCATTCATTGAGCAGATTGTCTTGAATTTGCCTGTGCAAAATTGGGGTTTCTTTAATGTTAGATTAATGAGTAACTAACATGAAGTCAAACCTTATAATCAATTATAGTGGGCTTTGTAGCACTTAAACAGATGGGGCTTAATGGTCTTATTTCTGCTGCCAGACATTTCATATCTTTAAGAGATAGAAGAATATTATTAGATGTAGAGAAGAACCAACAAAAAAGAAACCTAGCAGAGAAACCAGTTAGGTGCCATTTCTAAAAATTCAAGGTGCTTCATGCTAAATGACAAAAGGCAACACAAATACAATGTAAAACGAGCCACTACAAATAAAACTGGTAATACTAAAGAAGCCTGAAAAGGACTGAAACAAAATACAGTAATACAGTTAATAAAAAGGCCCCAAAGGACAAAAATAAAGTTGTTAATGTTCTTCTCATACTTATGTTTTGTGTTCAGGGCAAATGGAAAACTTGCACAATATTCTTTAGATAAATAAATCAAAAGGAGTTAAAACTGTACTGCTTTACAGAAACCAATGGAATTATTTCCATGAAAACATTTTTTTCATTTGACTTAAATTCTCAAAAGCCTTAATGAACATGGGCATCAGAATATTTTATTTTTTCTATATTTTTTTAAAGTAGTCCTTAATATTTGGGACTTCAGACTACAGCAGTAAAATGAGCAAATGTTTTCATTACTCGTACTTCTTTTCAGCTTTATAGTACTATCTTATCTGTACCAAGATAAGACATACCAGCCATCTTCCATTTTTACTTCTTTCAAGGCAAGAAAGAGGTAACACTCTCATTAATGTTTTCTTATTTCTCATTCCCATGACATCTCATCAGCAGAGCAAGCTTGCCAGGAACAAACATAACTAACTCCTTTTTTCATGTGTCAGGCAAAACGTTTGTGCTGTATCTGCAATACTCCTATTAATCACTCCAAAAGAGCACAGTAATATACAGTTAGGCACCATCAGAATAGGTATTCTTTCAGGGTAGTTTGTATTAGATCTATTTCAGAAAGAAAATTAAAATTACATAAGAATTGTGGTAAAAAACACACAGTCTAGAACTCAGACTGGCCAATCCCTCCCGTTCTCAGAGCTCCTTGTAGAAGCTCAAACAGGATGCTACATACTGTGCCTTCCATCTCTTTTGAGCATGCATATAAGTTAATATCAAAAAAGCACACAGGACAGTGTAGTACTGCAAAGACTGATACAAAGAAAACATTTTGTATGATCTGTGCCAGCCTGTTAATACAAAACCACCAGTGTGGGTTTTCCATGTTTCTCACAGGGCTGTTAGGCACAGGGCTAGGGCATGCAGTGTCAGTTATTAATATAAATACCTCAGTTTTCCTACAGGCCAGTAATATACAGGTTCCTTGGACTAACAGCTCACCATCAATTCTGAAAGTGCAGTTTCCTTAATACATTTCATCCCTGAGCAGCACAAAGAACTTGCACACTTGACATGCATGCAAACAGCTGCAACAGTTCACAGTCTCTTTTAGGAAATATTTTATGGCTGCAAGCATGTATCAAAATATCATTAAAATTCAGTGGAAGTTAGATGACTAATTCCTATCAGAACTTTGGAAAATTCCAATTAATGAGCTTTGGAACATTGAGGCTAATAAGTGAAAACACAGTTATTTTTAATTAAAGGCACAGTGCTAATAAGGATTGTGAGCATCAGAAAGTGCATACAAAATAGACATCAACTAAGCAGAATCAGTCTGCATAACTCATTTGCAGACAGAGTGGCCATTTCCTAGAATTCTTTTCATCAGCACTTGACTGTTTGTTTTTTCCAGCAAATTACATTTTGTTAGAAAATATCAGTTTCACTCTGTAGGAATGACAAAGGATCAATAAAGTCACAAATATGGAGAATATATAAGACATTCCTTCAGAGCTAGGAATATTGACAGTCTGTGTGACAGATTGTTTCTGTACTGTTGGATAATGTTGTGATGTGCTAAAGAGCACAGCTTCTGTGCCTCCTGGCTTTCTCAAAAAGGAGGAAAGTTAGATCAGTAAAAAGAAATAATTGTGTTGAGGTTTGCAGATGTCTAAGTGATTAAATAAGCAGGAAGCGTTCAGAAAATACCTACAAAACATTGCAAGTGTGTCTGTCTTACTTCTTTGGGTTATTTTAGTTTCATGTTCGTCATAGGAAAAATCTGTATACTGCAGTAGAAAATATCCGTTGAAATTTGTCAAACATAGTGAAAGCAAAATCAGACTGAGAAGAGGAAATGGAAGCACCCTATTTAAACTGTTGGGAGTGTATTTTTGAAAATATACACAACAAACCATTTTAAAATATATAGGCATGACTGTATATGTTATGATGATCACCTACAATGAATATGGCAACTAAACCAGAAGCCTGGCTGTAAAAGTTAGGATAAAGGCACAATACTTAATACATCAAGCATATAATTCTGTCCAGAAATAATAATTAAAAAAAATCTGCCAAAAACCAAGAATGAGACTGTGACCAGCAATGTAACAGGTCACCCAGTTATTCCTATTTCTCTCATTAATAAAAGTTAGAAACATATATTGAGCACTTGGTTATTTCAATAAGTGTTAGCAAATTACCACTCATAACCATATAAATATTTTCCCATTTTTAGTTACACAGACAATGAGAAAAGATCTCATGTTCATCAATATATTTGTTTGCCAGATTTATTACAGGCTTTTTATGTTACTTTTGAAACATATAGCATGCATACGCACCAGCAAAGAGAGCACAGATTAAGATGGGGGAGCTATAGGTGGAGGAAAAGCCAAGTAATTCAGGCCAAGCACATTAAAAAAACTATGTAAACTGAGCTAAATCTCCAAATCTTTGTCCTTTCTCTCTCTAGTCTCTTCACACCTGAAGACCAGGCACAAAATAACAGAACCGATAGAGAAATTGATTGGCACATTTTGACTATTTGTTTGTTGGGGGTTTGGTGGTGGGTTTGTTTGTTTGTTTGTTGGTTTGTTTTTTTTTTCCTAAGACTGACCTGAGAGAAAAAGCACAAACTGCTGTGTGACTTAAATAGTGTTGCATGACTAGAATATGGATAGCCATATGACAAACGATCTACATGCCTCTAACTTGTTTTAGCCATATGTGCACATTTCCCAGCAGTCTTCTTTAAGAAACACTTACCCACAATTAAAGCTTGCATTGTATTTATCTCTGAACATACTTGCAGTTTCAGCCATCTCCTGTATGCGTATATTCCATACATGACACTTAATTCTCAGGTGCTTTTGAGCATGTCAAGCATTGAACTACTTTACATTTAGATTCTTAAGCAGAACAAAGAGAATGGAGCTTTACTTCTCTAACCCATGGAAGATTTGTTTGAAGAATATATCCAATGACTCTGCCTGTGGTTTGAAGAAAAACATTTGTGGGATTGTAAACTAAGTTTGATTTTATAAAAATGATATATTTTAAAGTTCATATATTTCTAGTACATGAAAATAGAACATTTTGGATGCGTCGGGCAAAAAGGTGTGCATTTAATGACATTTATTCTACAAATTTGCTAAGAGATCTATTGGAAGTATTCAAGTGTTCCACTGAAAACGGCACGTAAATAGCTATAAAATTTTATTTCACAGTAGGAGAAAAAAAATATTAGAAGCTATTGAGAAAGGCTCAAACAGGTTGCCTGAAAAACCATAATTTGATAAAAAATTGTGTATTTAATTTTAAAACAGCCAAGTCAAATCTGAGTTGACTGAACTTCTCTGACATTTCGCCCAACAAGGCATTCCTGGCCATTCAAAAAATAACATTATTTAATTTTTCTGAAGCTCAATTAGTGTTGATTAGGAGCTTTTGGTTTGGAGAGTCAGAATAGAATAAAATTTGCTGACAAATAAATTGGGAAACAAAAGAAGTGGTTCCAAATGGTGAAATCTGGATCAATGTGTATTGCATTACTACCAGCTCTATTTGTCAGTAGTTTATTGTAAAATCATGTTTTATCAGAAGATTCCCTATGTCTAATGATCTTTGGATTTGACCCTATAGTCAGTGAGATCACCAGCAAAGAAATAGGTTTTATGGTGGTAGGTTTCATTTGTTTGTTTTGCTTTTACATCCATTATAATACAGTATTGCTGTTTGTCATATTTACTGACCCTGTCAAGGGCATGAAATTATTCTCTATAAACTTTTTCGTGTTTCATGTCATTTCATATGATGCTGGAGTGCAATTTTCTTTGTACGCACATAATGATTGAAAGAAATAAAAACAAGAGAAGGGCACTACAAAGAAAGAGTAGAGAGCAAAGATTAGGAGAAAAACCAAGTCTCCTTCTCTGTTTCTATATATTTTCCAAGCCATTAGCATCAGAGCTTAGTGAGTATAAAAGCTGCCAAATCACACTGCTATCTTTTGTACCACTTAGTAGAAGTGAACTTGATTAAACAAGGCAGAAAACCCCAGAGGATTAGATACAAGGCTGACCAAATCACCTACAACAGCAGCATATCTGTGTCTAAAGACTAGTTAATCCATTGGTACTCTACCGATCTGACTTGGAAGTGCATGCAGCCTTAATTTAGGAATGTCCCAGGCATGCTACCCTAGATTGAGATCTCCGAGTTATAACTTACATCTGTTTTGTTTGTTTTTGCTTTAAAACAAAATTCCTAAACCTTCTTGATATAGAAAGTTTTTTATAAAGTTCATATGATTGCAAAGTCAGTGTCAGGCTGTCATTGGTTAGAGTCACTTCACACTGACCCAAGCACAAAACTACCAAGATGCAGTGGGTGTTTGTGCGCAGGGAGTGACACTGAGCACAAGAACCCTCTATTGTGCATCTGTTCATTCTTTGCGCACAGCTCACAGTTCCTCCTTGGGCATGAATATCACTCAGTTTCAAAAGTAGATACTATTGTTCATGGATTGTGCAAGCCCACCTGCTGGGACAGCCCGAGGAAACCCTCATGGCCTGGGACAGTCGAAGCACAGAGGTACCGTGATGCTCTCTTTGCTTCTCCGTTACCAGCAGGAAGCAAGAGCTGAGGACCCCGCAAACTGCTTCCTATGCATAACTGCATGCATTAAAGCATCTGGTAATAGTCAAGCCTTAAGTCTGTACTAAAAAATGATTCTATGCAGTTTACTGAATACAAAAGACTAGCTATCTTAACACAAGTCAAAGGTAATTCCTATCAATAATATAAATGTTATCATAAAACTAATAGAACTGAGAAAAACAGAGATAATATGTATACAATGAAGCCATACAGGTAATGCAAGATACAACTTGACCTTTGTTATTAGTAAGTTATGCTTTTAGGATCTCAGTTAAAATTTATTCCTGATAATGTCCAAACCATTTAAATATTACAATATTTATTGAAGAATTAGTTGCTTTAAAATGTTTTCTGTGACACCTGCTGCAATATAGTCTTTATTTTCAAAGCTCTAGTGACAAAGATGCAATTAACACTAAAGGAGTCATGAAGCATCTAGGGAAATCTGTTTTTCAATGGATTAAATGAAGTGACATAATTAGCACTATTTAAAATAAAGTATTAGCATGACTACTACGATAAAGTCTAAATGGTGAGCATTTTTAAGGGTTATTTAGACAGCCCTTTTCCTCTAAGGAAAGTAAATGAATCCAGTGTATTTACAATAGACTTCAGAAGAAGTCAGTTTATTTATAATACATACTACAATTACCTGAACAAATAGACATTTCATTTTATTGGTAACTTGTTTACATTCAACTTTAAACTTGAATTGTTCTAAGAACAGCTTGGTATTATTAAAGCAATTACTGCAGAAACAGAACTACTACAATCCTATTTTAATGTAAAAATACCTTCCATGCCATGCTACTGAAATCAGTATGCATAAGCTTCTTTCCTGAATTTTTTCTTTTTAAAAAATCAGTGATATTTATCTTCCCTGCAGAGATGTCTTACCTGAGAAAAGGCTGAACACCACAGATAGCTTAAGTGAACAAGTCTGTACAGATTATATAGGTGATTTTTTAAGTAATTACAATAATGACACCAAATCTATTTTGAAACAGGACATAGGACTGATTATTGCAAAATACTTCAATATTAAGAATAAAAGGGATTATTTGGTTTTGACTTTAAGCGTATAACACACAATAGACAGTGGTATGTAATAACAGTGGATACAACTGTATGTTGCAGTTATACATCTACATCTTTCATCTACAGACTTTTACAAACATTAAATAACAAAATAAATGTAAATACATCTCAACAAGTACTACAGGTAAGGATCACGCTGACTGCGTAGGAATATATGGGGTGACGGTGGAGAATCTACTGTGGTTGGTGGCAAAACCGTTCAGTTCAACTGGGCAACAGTTTCTCAGTGGACTGAAAGTCACTGCAGCTAAAAGTTTCATGTGACATCAGTTAAAGGGAGAGAGGTTAGCATTTTTCACCAATGTGTACAAATTGAAATAATCTTCAGCAGCTATAGTTTAAGCTAAAGTTGCTCAGGGTGTAACAGCTGAGCTTCTGGTCTTCCATTGCATTTTTTTGTCTCTAAAAGCTCTCCCAGGAAAATAATTTTGTAATAGACTATGTCGTTATGCAAAGATAATCAGGCAACAGTAAAGAGAATATCACCACTTTCCCATAATATAGGTTCATTACTATATTACACACTCCCATGCTTTATATATGTGAAAGAACTTTGTTCCTTTTTCAGTTCTTCAAACAAAATTGGAAAAACTACATTAAAATCCTAGGAGTTATACCAGAGGAAAATTTACAAGAGCTAGAGGAAAACTAAGTATTGTTCAAGTGATTTCTGGGTCTTCTACGATGTTTCTGTGTACACAGAAGTTAAGTACTTGGCTAGTCTTTTCTAAAGGATAGTCCTTCCCCTAGAAAAATCCTAATGGCTGACAGAATACTATAATCGAAGGGATTATTGTTATTAGTATGATCTCCTTTCCATCATTTTAATACACTCTGGTATTCTTAGACTGGTACACTAAAAAATAACACTGGGCTATTTCATAGGGATAAAAACACGAGTGTAATAACGAGGTGTATTACACAGAACGACTTCACTACTATTACATTACAAATCAACCTGAAACTCTTAATGACAAAGTATGAGGACTCTGGACATAGGTGGCTGTATCGCTCACAGATGTCTCCTGGAAAGTAAGTGCTGTAAGTGGTAATTACATGGTCCATAGAGAGAGATAAGCACCATAATCTTGCAGCTGTATGTACAGCGCAACTATAACAACCGTAGAAGATAAAATCTCAATGAAAATATAGGAATAATAGATGACAATAATTAGTGTTTATGATAGTATGGGGAGCCTTGCCTGTCCAGGAAGAATGATTTACTAAATTAAGTGCAGAGCACCTAGTCAGAGGATGAAAATTTTATTTTTGTGCTCTTTTTTTTCTTTAATATACAGGAAGCTATATGCTCCTGATGACTCCTAAAGGGAATAATGTGTGCTATAGAATGGGAATTATCAAATGATAGATTTTAACCTTCCAGAGGTAGAAACAGTAAATTAGGTGTCTACATGCTTTCCAGTCTACTGGGGTCTCTAGATGGCACTATAGCGTATTAACTATATGCTTTTCTTCCCCTTGTCCTCATAAGCAGCAAAACTACTTTTACTTTCTTGGAGGAGGGGGAAGACTAAAGGAATTACATGTGCTGCATCACTGTCAGTTTTGATGCGTTCTTTCATTAGGTTGCATAGGATTTTATGTGATTAGAGGATGTTATTTCTGAAGTTACAGGACAGCAGGTTTACTAACAAAACAACAGCTGAATAAAACATGTCAGTTCTTAGGTTAAAAACCTGAGCACCACAGATGGAAAAGAAGATTTCAGGCAAGCCAGCGATTCTGGAGGTTCTGTAGGACTGCGTTGAGGCAAATCTACTGAAGAAGAGGAATTTACTGTGGCAGTCCTGGATAATTCTGAAATTCCTAGTACACAGATCTGAATGGAAAAAGATTTTTAGTATTTTAAACCCAAATGCTCATACTCAGTCTAAATAACCAGCAATTTCACTTTGAAACAACATTTAGGATAACTTGTAATTATGAATGAAAAACTGCTGATAAAACATGGTGAGAAATGCACCACAGACCATAAATACCCTCACAGCTGGTGGCTTTCACAAGCAGCACTTGTTAGGCACAACTGAGATGCTCTCGCGCTGCTGCCGCTCTTCCCGTTTTGTCTTGTTTCTGCACAGGAGGATGCAGGTGGTAAGGAGGAAGGGCTGGCTGTTGCTACAGTTAGTTTTAGTGAAATTGAGGCAGTAATAATAGTCTGCACTGGAAACAGAAAGGCAGAACTCCAACTGCCACCTTCCCAAAGAACTCAACTGTTTCCAGGCACTGGGAGGTATGGCAGGGAGGATAGGGCAAAGTGTGTGGCAAGCTCAGTTCTGGTTTGGGACCCAGAACTGTCAAGTTGCTCCAAACACAGCTCTTGGAAACTAACCTAGGAGAAATTTTTCTGCAGTAGTGACCCCTGCTTTTATGAAGTCACAGTCATAATTTCTTAGATGGTTTTAACAGTAACCATAGTCTTGACCTCATTTGAGGGAGTGGTGCTACAGGAACAAACATAAAAGATACCATGGAAAAGTTTAAATGGAAGATAGTAAAAGTAACATCGAAGATGCACTGATGAAACTACCCTATCTTCTCCCACTAGCACTGCTTTAGAGACTCTCTGCATAAGCGAATGAGCATATTTCATATGCTGAAACCCCAAAGAGTTAAAGTATTAACTAAAAGTATTAATATTGCACTGCTGTATTGTCCTAAATGAAATATATTGTTCCTGAAATGTAGGCAGACTTTTTTTTATTGCCTTTGTTTCAAAAGGCAGGCTCAGTTGTTATTTCTGATAGCTATCCAGTAGAAAAACTAGAAAATGCATCAGCCCTATTCAAGTCACATCTATGTCACTGGTGATGCTACTGGTACACGGAGCAGTCAATATCTTTCTTAAGTGTTGTGTTCCTGAGGTACTCCACTTGCATGGGTACATAGCGTACACCTATTCTATATAGTTCTGTGCTTGCTGTCATTCAAAAGCTGGACTTCTTCCACTGCATTTCAGTCGCTGTGTGGAATCTTAGAGCTCAGTGAACAACAATTAGTTAAGAAACAAAGATTAAGGAAAGCATTCACGTTTTTCCTCATCTTGCAGAAACATATATTTTATATTTATATATATATATATATATATAGGTTTAGGTAGGTAAGGCAGGTGGAAGAAAGTGTTATTGTCATCTTAGCCGAGCAAGAAAAACTCAGACCAAATAATTAAACAGTTCTTCCAGGCAATCGTAAATATCTTCTCCCACGTGCTAACAATGTCAGCCTTTATATCAGCTGCTTTCCTAGAAAAACCTGAAACATTATTCATTCCTCTCCCCTGGGGTTCCCAAACCTGTGATGGAATGTTCCAAAAAACCAAACCCAAACCCAAAAAAACCCACCAAAACAAAAACAAACAAACAAAAAACCCCAAAACAAAATAAAAGGCTTTCCTTACACCTCATTTCTTTTTCACTGCCCACAAGTCTCTCTCTCAGTAGCATGTTGCTTAAAGCATAACCTTAGGAAAGGCTGCTGTGCGAGACGTGCTGGCAGAAGAGCAGAGCAGCACTCCTGTGCTGTATGATTCCTTCTCAGCTTTCCTCTTTCATACAGGAAGCTACAAACTACTGCTTTATCCCCACAGCAGATCAGAGCACACTCCAGCCTGGTTTACTTAACCCAGCTATCAAAAGTAGATGCACAAAGTCTGAGCTCTATTCCTTCTGAATCACTCCATGCATACTAAGCTTTGGGCAGAGGAAGGTTTGTGAGCAGCACTGCACACAACTATAATCCTCAACCAACACCTGGATTATTTTTAGCATAGCAAGAAGAGTTCATTTTTATTCCCTTCACACAGCTTGACTGACATGAAGTTGCAGTGCCTTGCATGTCACATATATACAGGAGTGTCTGATAAACATTAAGTTCAAACCTATAAAATTCAGGCAAAGCATACAATTAACAAGTGTGCCCAAGATTTAACCTCTGCTCTCTATTTATTTTCTGCAACACCTTTTACCTCATTTGTTCTGTAAGACCAGTTCCATTTTCAAACCATAAGGCTGGCGATAATCTATCCAAATCTGTCCGGTACCAAGATATGACATAGTAAGAGTTCTTCACAGCTGGTACTCACGCCTGTGTCCATTCTTCCATTACAAACTACCTGTTTTACTAACCCTCCTAGCTGGCATGCATTCAGTATAAAATTAAAAACATGGTGGGTTAGATGAACTTGTTCTACAATCCCATTGTTGGGGGAGGGTGCAGAATGTGTCCTATTTCATTTGAACCTCTCAAACTATGGGGTTTCTGAGTTACCTTCAGTGGATTGTTTTAGGCCCTCCCCCCCGCCGATGGAAAATTAGACGAAAATAAAAGGCATCTCATGAAAGTGTCATGGGATAACAGAATGAATTCTTGCCCTATTTTAATTAGAACGGGAATACTTCTGAGTTTAATTATCCTGTCGTATTATAAATTTGACAATAAGGACAACACATCAAAAATACATGCAACTCTTGCTGTTTTTCAGGAAAAGCTGTCACAGTTCATTTGGATCACTCAAATATACAGGACAATATGCTCTGGGACTTAAACTTTGTTTCATGAGCTCATTAAGAAATACAACAAACATGACAAACGAGGGCTCTATCCTGTTTTGTCCAGACTAGTTTATAACATGAATTCACTGATTTGCCATTCAAGTCATAAAGTTTCTTGGTTTATAACACATAACTCGTGCGTCTGGGGGAGGTGGAAGAGAGAGGCACCTGGTCCCCGTCAGGGCGCAGCGTGCCCTGTGTCAGGCCCGGCAGCATGAAGGCCTCAGCAGCCTGGTGCCTGTTGGATCAGCTTCAAAAGCTTGTTGGGTAAGCTGGTGTTTTATACCTTCCAGCTTGGATGTTTGATCTTTACCATTTCCAGAAGTCAGCGGATTCCCACAAGACTGCCGGAGCACAGGCCGCGGCAATCCGCATGTGGCGGTGGGTGCTGCCAGCTGCTGCCCGGCCCAGCAAGCTCCGAGCCAACAGCCACAAACGCTCAGCATTCCGTACGGCTGCAAACCTAAGAGTGCTATATTGACTAGAATGGCTGTATTTAACAAATGCATAAAACCATAATAAATAATAATAAATTGAGCAACGATTGCTTTCTGGTATTTAAATCTTTCTGCTTGGATATTTAGTAATTTCCATTTTTAAAGGCAAAATTTTCTTACTTAGATTTTTTTTCCACAGGACTGTAATTAATAAAATTCTCTTATTTGTAAATATTAATGTCATAGATGTAGCCAAGAAATACTATAAATGCAAATGCCTTGACAATACTTGATACTATGTCCTATTGGAATTTTATAATTCATAGCAGTGATATTTTGTTTATTTACACACTTTTTTTCAATAAG
This sequence comes from Falco naumanni, assembly GCF_017639655.2. Taxonomy (NCBI): domain Eukaryota; kingdom Metazoa; phylum Chordata; class Aves; order Falconiformes; family Falconidae; genus Falco; species Falco naumanni. The sequence goes on along the minus strand of NC_054064.1, from coordinate 11,148,394 downwards.
TTTATTAAGAGCTAAATTTGGAGCTTCATAAACCGCAGTGCAGTAAAGTGTATACTGGACATGAAAAATAATTGCTTTATTAATCTTTTCACCTTAAAAATACGGCAAAACATGGAAAGTTAAGCTTTTCCTCATCTAACTTTTTATTAATAAAAAAATTTAATTTCAACTGTAAATTATTATTATTTTTTTTAAGACTGCCATTCCTGCTGCACACCAATCGGTACTACAATTCATGAATGCATTTAGCAGTGCCTTAAAAGTAATTCAATATGTGTGTTTTAAAGTGTTACAGAACCAGCCAACTCTTTTCATTTGAAAGCACTACAGTAGAACTGCAATTATTCTGTAAAAAGTATTTGGCAAAAGAATACTCTTAAGCATAAGGAAACTTGAAGAAGAAAACTGTAATAATACAGCACTTACCATATTACTACATGGTTATAGGAAGAAATATTGTTAAGTAACAATCCAGATTGAAAATAATAAGAACTTTTGTTGGAAAGAAGTTTCTATCAGTTACCAGAATTAAGACAATAGATACTCTAAATTATTCTGATCTTAAAGTAATAAAATTATGAGGAAGCTTTAGGAAATTGTATGCTAGATCTTAAGTATAACATATGGACCTGATGTTGAAATCCCCTAACAAGCTTCTACAGTCTTCAGACTAAGATGACCATACTAATCCTGTTTTCTGGCTTTAAGAACTATACATTTTTGTACCAGCAAAGACATCAAGACCACTTGGAATTAGGATACTCTTCCTCAAGAGAAGAAGCTTTCTGACCCATAATAGCATATTTATATTTTGTGTTAGCAAAAATACCTCTTGCAAACATATTTCTTTGTAGATCTTAAAAAAAAAAATTAATTTCAGGGTATTTAAAAGTATTTCAGCAACATGAACTGTGACTGCTTCTTAAAAAAATAATAAAGACAGATGAGCTGCAGAGGACAACAAGGGTAATCAGAAGAAAGAGAAATGGTCTTAAGTGAAAAAGCAGAAAGATTATACTTGGCCTGGAGAAGTGATAATATAAAAATACATAGAAGAAAATCTGTGGAGCAGAGAGGGAGCTGTGTAAGATAAAGTACATCAAATCAAGACCAGATTGTGTAAATCAGATAGGATTAAATTAAGGCTGAAAAGAGGAAAAAGATTTTAACGATAGCAAAAAAAAAAAAAAAAAAGTCTTGAAACACATGACAGCTGGTAGGAAAAAAAACCCGAAAACATTGCACTATTTTACAGTTTATGAAAAGGACTCTTGGTGAAATAACAGAGTTCTACTTGCTAAGGAACAGACAGAACCTACACCAGAACTACACCAGCTCTGAGTACCTGACCTCTCTTCAGCTATACTTTCTAACAGGTCAAAGCATTATCCTCTGTATATTTACACAAACATTGATTTGTGACAAAGGTGGCATTTTCTCAGGTAGGCACCTCATAATGCAGCATAAAACAGAAAACTGCATTCTGAAAATGTCTTCACTGTTTATTCAGAAATACGAATTCTGTGCCATTTAAAAGTGTTTTGGATTTACCCATATGTAGAACAATGCAGGAAGTAAGGAAATGGACACTGAATCAGCAAGAAACTAGCCAAATACAGGAATTTGTTTTTGCTGTCTCAGTTTGGGGCTTTTGTGGTTGGTTGATTAGGGATTTTTTTTTAGTACAGATGTGTTACCTAACCAATCAACATCACAACCATCGCCATCATTTGGGTCTCAAGGCCTGCAATCCAAAGGTGTAGACTCAGATGTAAGGAGTAATAGAACAAACAAGTCAGGATTTAGTATTTTCTACCTAGTCCTGTAACTGACGTGGTCGGGAGTAACTCTGGGAGAGACCCAAAAGAGATCCTTAGAGAGGTCTCGAGTATCTGAGTAGAAACAGGGAACCCCACGGCACCTCACCTCTGTACAGCATGGCTGGAAACTGTGCCGACCTACTTGACCTCCCTTCCTAGCTGCACCATCTCCTTTGCAGAACAGGAAAGTTACTTAATTTATTATACTGTGTATATACCTGGGATTAAAATGTTCTGACATCAACTCCATTTAGTCTCCACACTGTCAATTTGGTCTTAAGTCAAGACAAGCACAGCCTAAAAGTACCTGTTTATTAGAAAGCAGTTAGTTTTTATGGATACCACAGTGTTTGTTATGATTTATGACACATGGAACCTTTCTTCCTACGTTAATTTTCACTTTTACAGTTAGTCTCCTGGGTAACCCAGAGGAGGTAACCGGACAGTTTCCACAGGTTACATTTCAACTCAAGGGTTTGAACAGATCTAGCATGCTGTGCAGTGTAAATAGGTGATAGACTTAAATACTATAACAACAGGTGTAAATTACTTCATTAATCCTTTGGAAAGATCCAAATTCTCTTGATGCTGGTCACCCTACCATTCACGTATGTAAAGCTCAAACAAAACCAAGCTGACTGAGGTTCCAGCCTGAGGTGCAACATCGCTCTCATTTAACAAGTCATAACTCTTAATTTGAAAAGCCTGAAAGCGAAATCATATGCACTGAGTTTTCTTAACTACAGCATCATAAATTTCTGCAAGATACACATGCTGTAATATATAACACATTCTGACAATTTTCAACATAGCCATTTACACACTATATGGCCCTTACTCATCATTCTTATTCAAGTTCTGTGTTATCATATTTTAGAGTTCAGGCAAGTCACAATGTAAACCCGATGGAATATGACACCTTAGATTATATCTGGCAAATATCACCCGCATTCAAAGCAGAAAAGAAAACATATATTAATTCCTGACACAGCAAACTCAGAATTAGGAAGCTGGCAACATACGGTCAGCAACATTTGCAGTACTGTCAATTTTCAAAAGACTTTCTGACTGCCTTTACTAACCATATGAACAGAATAACATTTTATATTCTTATTAATTATGAAATAAACTACATTATTCTTTACTTGTTGGTAGGTTACCTGGATTCACCTTCCCCTCCAGGGATTCCATAAATATTTTCCACGTATAAACCAAGAACTGCTTATTCAAAATTAACTAGAATAAAACTATTAGCCATGAAGTAAGGTATGTATATAACATCATATCACATGTAAAACATCCAGCCGATAAATATTTTCCCCAGAAGTTTTCAAAATAACATTTACATTTAAAAAGCATGCCCCACAAATGCACAGCAAGCCAGATCATTGTTTTTGTATTCAGCTTTCAACCCAGAGCAATTCTAACACTGCAATTTCTGTGAGTTCACATCACAGTAACTGAAATAAAAATCTGCATCTGTTTTTCAAATACATCAGTTGCTTGTTCAGCTGGTCACACATTTAGAAGTAATTGCTAGTGCTTTAAAATAATGTCAGACCTATCCATCTTTCCTTCCTGCCTTTTCCAAAATGAAACAAAATTTTTCTGTAGCTCAGAAGAGGTCTGGTCCTGCAACTTCCTGTTTATTTTCAGAGATAAGGTATCCATACTGTTCCTGTGATGGTTGAGCCCTTTTTTCCTATGCTCACCTTTAACTGAGATAATTTAGCAGCTCTCCTGGTCTGAAATTAGAAGAGGACAATAGCCATAATCATATTTAGTTTGCTTATTTTATGCAATAAGATCAGTTTCTGGTATTACACCCCCCCTCCCCCCACTCCCCCCACCCCCACCCCCCGAGTAAAACATGGATGAAGATAACAGCCAAGGGATTACAATGCATCTATTTAACCTATTTGTAATAACAATGTAATGTGTAATACATTCTAACAATTTTCAAAACAGCCATTTACACAATATACAGCCCTTACTCATCATTCTTATTCGAGTTCTGTGTTATATTTTAAAGTTCAGGCAAGTTACAACATAAACCTGATAGAATTTGACAACTCAGATCATATCTGGCAACATCACATGCATTCAAAGCGCAAGAGAAAAAGTGTATTAATTCTTGACACAGCAAACTCAAATTTTAAACAATTTACAGCTAGACTGAAGATGGGCTGAAGAAACATCACACTCAACTTATGGTTGGGTAAAGTGCACAAGGAAGACATCTGTGGAAACCAAGGCTTTTTTAAAAGAAAAAAACTTGGTAAGGAAGAAGTTAATTGGAATGTGCAACATGCATATAACACTAAAGGCTCACATCTACCCATTTACCATTGCCCTTGCACTCTTTATATAAGGGATATTCTTACATAAGGGATATCAGCACCTCATTTGTACTAATGTGCTTTTAACATAGCCCCTGCAGATGAGTTTGGTATCTCGACTTCAACAAAGGCCTTATGACTTATTTCTCTGAAAGATGTTTGGGACTGTTTTCATAATTGCCGAAGCTACACTGTGCCAAGATAGATGTCTTTATACAGCTGTGGGTCCACCGTGCTGCGGTTAAGACTTCTTAAGACTTCACTGGAAGTCCTCAGGAAATAGCAGGAGATTCTGCAACTGTCTCAATGGTTTATGTTAACATTAATAATTAACAACAATTAACTGAAATACCATCTAATAGCCAGAAGTCAGAATCTGGAAAGTATCGCAAAGATAAACTGAGAAACTATGAAACTAACACGTGAAATTAGTTAATATAACTAACACCCAGAAATTCTAGAACCCCACATACCTAGATACCTGCCCCCCACCCCACCATGCACCTAGGAGCCCCCCTGCCACAGGCACCTTGAGAGTCCCAGGTCAGACAGTGGTGTGATGGCAGCTACAGGCTCCTAAGTTGTTGGCATTTGTCACCTTTCAGATAGGCTCCTTTGGGTGATGATGTTTCTTTATATTCCCCAGAGGTCCCTGAGGCCTGATCTCCCTTCCTTAATATCAAGTCAGGTTTGTACAGCTTGTTTTGATGGTCCTTTGGGACTGTTGGAATCACTGTTCATCAACTACTTCTCCTCGCAAGCTTCCTCAGCCAACAGTTCACATAGTTGGTTATGTCTCTTCGTCCTAGCATCTTGAATCTCAGGGCAGTACCCATTAACATGTAAGCAAGCCTTGCTCTCTTTGTCAGTGCCAGCAGTTCTTCATTTGAGTATCCCGCCTACCCCTTGCTAGAAATTCTCCCATGGGGTAGGTGTTAGCTCTTAGTTGCAAAGCTTTCTGTGATAAATGCCCCTCTAACACTGAGTGTGGTTGTGGGCCATTTTAACCTCTTCAAATGTGAGAATCCAACAGCTCTGGAAGGGCAGCCTAGTCCAATCAAAACATTTTTCCTTTCAGCAGTTCTGCCTTGTGACTACGAGGCCTTGGAAAGATTACCTTCAGAGCAGAAGTCTCCTAATTCTGAGACTGGGGTCTCACATCACACAATTGCTCTTAGTTCCCAGATCAATGGGATTTTCTCTTCCCTGCCTGCTGCTGCAATCCATAAATTTCTAAGTCATTCTCAAGACCTTCATGACAAACAACAGATTTTGTATTATTGCCTAAGGAGCAGCCAATACAGTGCAGCCAACAGGCCTGCACACTTGGAATCAGTCCTGGGAATCTGGAATAAAAGACAGCATCACAGGTACAGGCAAAGAGAAGTAACCATGCCTTGGTGGCAGGTTGAATAAGTAGGTCCATGGTCTGTAGTCACATGTGGTCAAGAGTCACATCACCATGGTCCCCCATGCACCTAGAAAACACCCCCCCCCCCCCCCCCCCCCCCCCCCCCATATAACTCAAAGAAATATTTTGGTACTGGGTTTTGTTTTTTGTTTTTTGGTGGGGTTTTTTGGTCTCTTTTTGTTGGTGCATATAAGCAGGTAAAACTCAGGAGAAGGGAAAGAATTGAAAAACAGGGCCATGAATGTGAATAAGGGCTTTGAATGACCTGTAACGGCTAATTTTGTGAAGTGAAGGTTTGAATGAAAAAGGGTGAGACTTTTCATGAAATCTCATGAGGTACATTAAGTTATTTATGAAACAGCACAGTAAGAAAGGGGACTTCATGAAGTGTGACTGACTACTACTGCTTTTTCATCTTTTTGTTTGTTTTCCATTTTGTATGGACACAGACATATGAATTGCATATAAATTTCCATATTTTACTTCACAGGGAACACTAGTCTAGAATTAAAGAGTTACCTTCCAGGTGGCATTGCAGTAAGATATATCATGGTGTAGAATAGTTTTGTTGCTTGATAATTTACGTTGATACATGCAGGTAAACAAAGCTTAACATGTTCAGTATTATTTTTTCAATGCTACCATATCGCAAACAATGTATTTTGAAAGTCTATATCCTCTCACAATTGCTTTTTCCAAAATGGGTATTTCTTGAGTATTTCTTCTCTTGCCTTATCCACCAATCCATAGAGCATAATCCAGTAAATTTCTTACGCGTGAGGAAGCAATGTTACACTATTTTTTTCATTTCAGGCTGTTTTCAGCCATTCCTTTCAATGTTTCCAGGGAATCACTGTAACCATGCAATAGCAAAGAAGCCCAACTTTGTAGAAAGTTCTATTCCACCTCACGTAAAAGAATTTGAACTTTCCACATTAAACTCAAAGTTTGCCGTGAACTGGGGTTTTACCACTGTAGCACAAACAAGCAAGCAAACAAAACAAACCAAAAAAATATCCCACCAACAAAAAGACACCTTTCTGCAGAAATCTTTCGTGTAACATCTTTGAATCACCCCGGAAGAATTCCAGAATAGCAGTGTGTGTTGCACCCAAAAGGATAGAAGAGACAACAGATAACACATTGTGGGCAGCACTACCTCTCCTCACATACATGCCAGTTCCTGCCCCCTTCAGAAGGTGCTGAGCCCTATACTATCGGGATACTCTCCTGGAAGAGCACACCTCCAGTTCACAGCCACTTTACTCATGTAAAATGAAGGCAAAATGTCAGCTCCAGCCCTGCCTTGTGCATTTGTTGTAACAGAAATAAATAATTCTGTCTCAAAGGTTTCAATTTTAATGGTATAAAACTTAACCAATAGGACCAGATTAAATAAAGAGGAGCACTTCAGAAACGGAACTTATTCAGAAGTGACCGCTCCTCAAACTGAAAACTGTACAGCAAGGTTGATTGCTTGAACTATGGTATTCTCTTTAGTAGCTGAAAGAACATAATAAGACTAAAATCTTATTTTTCAGCATACAAAATATCACCTAGAAAAGTTTATGGGGTTTTAAAAATTATGTTCAATCAGCATTTACAATCAATAAATGTTTTCTTTCTTTCCAAGAAAACATCTTCTTCTGCACCAGGAGTTCACTAACAGCCTTAAAATCCATTTTGACAACCACAATCATCACATCATGTAGAAGCCCCCAAAGCATCCTACAGCCTGTGTCTGACTATACTGTCCCCAAACTAGGGACACTAGAGAGATGATATTCTCATCCAACAGCACTAACGACTTTTTGGTGGAAGAATTTTTATGACTTCATTATTTATGTGAGGGCACAACCTGTGAATTGATTTCATTGCCATTATAGTCAAGGCACAAAGGCATTACACAACTGATAGATAAATTTACCACAAGTAATTTTTTCCTGTTTTTCAGAGTCCACTTACAGTGCCCTACAGAAAGAGTCCTGTAGAAGCAATGATTCATATTAATCTAGGCTTTGCTACTCCTGTTCTGCTACCTGTTCTGATACCTTTTGCAATTATTTTATGCAAAGTTAATTATGTAACATCACAATCACTCTAACACATAAGAGAAAGAGGGGACAGGGTGGATGGGGGAAGCCTGTTGTTATTCACAGTTGTTGGTCAGCCAAAAAAGAATGCCTAATAGCTGAGGCTGAACACAGTACAAAAGTTGAAAACCACAGAGTGATTCAGAAGAAGGGCTTTGAAGTCAGTGAACTGCCGAGTCAGGATCTCATTCAGCAAGATACAGGAATGCATTCCTAACTTCAAACATGTAAGTAGGACAGCACGACTTATTTGCATTATAGCACTTTTATATAAAAAACGCAAGAATCAGATGCATCTACTTCAGAGAACCTGCCTCTGAAATTGTCTGAAACATAGTAAAGTACATAACTGAATTGCATACACTTTTACCATCCATATGAAGCATGAGATAAGTACTGCCTTATACTCAAGTCCCAGGCATGATTATTTTGTGTTAGTTCTTATAACCGCTTTGTTTGCACGTTACTGGACCTCTCAGAAGATGGTAGGTTTCCCTATGAATAAGCCCAAGTTATAGATGAAATAATACATTGCATTTCCACAGAGCAGGAACAAAAACTAGTTAAGAAAGAGAAAGTACAGAAAATATATATGAATATACGTAATCAGATACTGCCACTTTAGAATATGCTAATTTTTATAAAGCAGAATCTTTGCATCTGTCAAAAAATTAGAAAATAGAAGCAATACCTAAAATCTTATGAAGCAGAGCTCCAAAGGGTAAAAATTGAATTTGTGGATCTGTGCAAGTCATGCCAGCTATGAACATGTGTCTGTGTTAAACTGCAATGGATAGCAGGATATTACTTCAGATTACTACAGGTTTTGACTATTTGATACAAACCGCTCTATTACGTTAATGAGAACCTTAAGGGACACAAAAATAGATAAATGGGGAGCACAGGGCGGTAGCTCAGCAATGCAGTAGACTTAAACGTAAGGTAGAATTTGATCCTCAGTCATAAAGCAAAATGAATTGCTTAGTACAAATAGTTTTGTAAGTCAATGAAATTAGCTTGTAGACCACTTTCAAAGGTTTTGGCAGCAAGATGAGTTTACTGATGCCAGTAACTTTTGGCGAGCATAGCATTATAAGGGTGTTGATGGCATTATATTTCCCTCCTTTGCGACTGGCAAGGTTCTAATGGGATTGTCTAATAAGGATAGTTGACATAAAAATAACCTGATCTGGGAGTCTAGCCTGTGCTTCACAGGTTTTAGTAATTTTGCAGAAGTGTTGCAAGGACAGCCTAGATGATGGGAAGGTTAGAATAAATTAAGAGACAAAAATACAGTATTCTGCATTATGTCGACATAAAAAGGCAGGTAAGTTAGGGGGAAAAAGTCAGTTAAGTGGAAAACCACAACACGTTCTGCTTTTTCATAAACTTTTTACAAGTTTTACCACTCCAAAAAGCAATCAAAGTAGTTCAGATTATAGACTTTTATAGCAGAGTTTGAAAGAAATCCTGTAAAATTACAACTGCCTTTTTCTTTTTATGCATTTTCGGCATATAAACGAACAGATGTGTTCATTTCTTTCCTGTATCACCATAATGTTCCCTGTACTATGTATTTGTAAAACATATACTAAACAGTACAGATTTTTTTAACTGTCTTTTTTGACTGGTAATTTCTAATATTGCACATCAGATTTTCCTCTTAGTCCTCTATTTATCTGTCTTCTCATTCATTCAGTTTTCATTTATGCACCTCATTGTCAGCACAACGTAAGCACAATTCTGTCAGTCCTACAGATGCTGAAATTATACCTTTCAAAAGACAAATGCTATTATTTATATTTGTATTACTTTTTTGTTTAAACAGTTCAAGTTAACATACATTTATACTGAATGAAAACATTAATCAGGTAAAAAGGAAGTCATGTATACAGTACCGCCTCTACCCTGAGTGAACAACAACAACAAAAATGCAAGCCCAAAGAAATACCATTCCTCAAAGCCTTTGGGGAGGTTGGTATTTCAAATGAAGTGACTGTGACTGCCAAAGATATAATTAAATTCTTTATTAAGCACACTACTGGCTGAAAAAAAATGCTGTAAGGCATTTTGCTAAGCCATCAGGGGTTCACAACTTACGTGTTTTCATTCCTTAGAAGCCCTCCCCAAAATGGTATCACCTCCCAACCTTCAGACTTTTTTTGGGGTTGCATTCTAGAATAGATAACAACTTGAGTTTTGAGGTCAGGTCTGGAAGAAAAGGGGCAAATAATCATTGCTTTGATAATCAAGATGCTGGTTTTCTACTGTGCATTATAAAATATTACAAAATCTTTAGGAATCTGTTTTGATGATGAACATAAAAAGTTAAAGTTATGCCAAATTTGCTCCTTTGAGATGTTTACTCCTTGCAAGCTTTTGAAGTTAGTTTGTGGTCTAATGCAAACTGTATTTATGAAGAATGAGTTATGCATGGTTACTTTTAAAAAAGGTTGTGTGGCATATTCTGACTGGGTTCTGCTTCTGAACACAAGATAGAGGAAACACTGATGATGGCTGATATATTAATTGAATGAGAATGTCCAACAGGTGGTTTCTTTGTATGCTGCTATAACATTTCAAGGAATGAGGTCTTCAATAACCAAAACCGCTATAGACAAAGCCTGATTTACAACAGATACAGCCTTAAGACGAAGGAGCCACATGATTTTAAAGCTTCCATATATCTATTTTCACAACTGTAGAAACTGGTATTTTCAACCATCTATGTCATGAAGCTACATTAGCCCAGATTAATTACTATATAAATCGTGAGGTTATGTTCAAGGCGGCCACATTTTATGGATGTAAAAACAAAAGACACAAAAGAATTTATCTTGATTGCATCAAACCCACTATAAAAAAAAATATCTGTCAACACTGCTATTAATCCTAGATTTCAGGAAATCCAGCAGCCCAGGTGGAGCTGAGTCAAGAGTACATCCTTTCGTCCCCAACTTTGAGTATTTTAAGTTACTTTTTTTTTTTTTTTTGGCTAGTGTGTTTATCTTTTGAATCTGTATTATATTAAAACCAATTCAACTTAATGAGGAAATTATCAACAAAAGAGAATCCGAAACTATTAGATAGCTTTAATGGCATCTACTCTATTTTGGCTTAAGGCAGATACCAATCCCCACTCACAGTTTTTCAAACTTTGCATAGTTAAAACAAATTTCTGAAGAGTAACTTGCCCACTACATAGGTACTCCTAAATCCACTTTCTCAAAGTAAATTCATAATGTATCACCATTTTATAGTAAGACTTTTATAAAGGATTGATCTCCTGCCTACAAAGTTTGCAAAATAGTATTAAAACTGCAACTCCAGCAAGTGTACAGAAACACACTGTGCATGGTAATCTGTATATTCATTCTGCAACATAGGTCAGACTGTACAAGGAAAATTCAATTTCAACACATAAACCTTTATGGGACCACAGCAAAAGAGAAGCAAGTCTCAAGACAGCACAACTTAACCTCATGCAGAAACCCTGGTGTTGCTGCAGGCTTGAAGGCAACCAACACAGGCAGTGCTAAGTGCTAAAGAAAGGAGACGGCTTGAAATACCAGTCTTGCTCTTTAAGAATGTGAGGTGGAGGAGGGCAGGAATCAAGTCAAAGCCCCCTTTTTCATTAGCAGAAAAGGAAAAAAAAAATCATTAAGTCAGAAATGGGAGACAAAATGGTATGAATTCACTATACATAACATTAGGTAAGCTAAGGACACAAAATACAGTGAAGCTCTTGCAGAATAAGCTCACAAACAAATCCTATTAAAACCAACCACACAAAAAAGGGGGGGGGGGGAATGTGAGTAAGCTTGGGGGAAACTTCAAGTCAAAGACTATAAAAGCAAGAAAACCACTATTTGCATGCATAAACCATTCAACATTCAATCGAGGTTAGGGGGAGCCTAAGTCCCTCACGTGTCACTAACCAGAATTGCACAGCAATATTCACCAAAATGTGAAAACTAAACACAGCGATATCTAGAAAGTAGAAAAATAGCAGTAACCAGTATCTACACCCATTTAATCATAAATTTAGGTAACAAAAGGATAAGAAAGAAATACTTAAAGTTTATAATATGGAAATCCTTGTAACTGAAACCCATTACAAAATAGGAGTACTTTCCCCCTATTCTGTTACTTAAGAGAAAACTAAGCATTATTTAGTAATTAAGAGTAGGGAGGAGAAATTTGCTTCTTTTCACTGGAAACCTGAAACAATTTATACAGCAAGTTCTGCAATATATTTTGTTCTTTTAATTGACAATCTCTAGTTCAGGCAAATTATTTCCTTATTGCAATTCATACCTGGGATTAATATCTCTGTGATCCTTACTAGAGCACATCATGATGCTATTCGATCGCACTACTGCCATTTTGGAACATTTGCCTAGAAGGTATGTATATCATTTCAATGTTTAGTGCTTTGTAAACAGAAAATACAAAATCTGTACTCCTATATCATTTTGTATGTGTGTGCTGAGAAATTATAACTGCCCAGCTCAACAGTATTCACATGTAAGTGTTCATCAACCCTCTTCCCCTTTCATTTGCAATATTATTCCAAATGCTATTTTCCTCAGTCATCTAATGTACCTTTTTGCTCCCAATCTCAATCTTTTTCACCTGTTTGTACTGTTCTCCAGTATTCATCTTTTCATGTCTTTTTTGCAATGTTGTTTAGATGTCTATCAAATCCCATTTTTCTGCAAAATTGCTTTGTATAGCAACAAAATTTGTGCAGCTTGTACAATAGAGGACAAGTTCTGTTCTCAAAGCTGACTCACATTCACAGAGTTAATATCTGTAGTTATGTAAGGTATTACTGATCCTAGCTCTTTATTGTTGCATTACGCAATGCAGCAAATTAGAACACGCTTTTTCATCTTCTACAGAGGTAGGCGCTTTCAATGACAGTGTGAGTTAATACGCTACATGGAATCAGAGAAGCTGAGATAGAGACATGCTTTCAGCTGGCCCTGTTATCACAGCAGTAACCCCAACAAAGGAGCAGATTAGGCACATGAATATTGTAACCTCTTAGAACTCAGACCTGGCCATGGTAACAGGTACCCTGGCTTAAGGCACAGGTAAGACAATAAAGTCAGCCCAGAAACACTGGTGTAATTGACAGGAAAAGGTGGCCCAAATTCTGTTTCCTACTGTCTAACTGTAGAGAACATAGAGTGTTGAATTATCACACGTTTAACGTTCACTGCAACTCAGGGTCTTAGCATATTAGTGATGTATTCTCTGGTGACATAAATGCTACAGGTCTGAGCTAACATTCAGCAATAGCACTATATCAGCTATAGAACTGTCATATTTTATCACCTCATTATGGTAAAGTTTGTTTTTAAACACCCTATGGATTGTATAAAACCCCCACAGAGCATATTGGAAATAGTGAATTTCCTCCACTGCCAGCAAGAAGGCCCTACTGCAATGCAGTCCCCTTGCAACAAAAGGATTGGAAACCGAAGCAAAATCTTCCTCTAACAATCTGTATCGTGTATGTACTGTAAATGCAGTCTTGGGACCTTGGCTGGACTGTTGTGAACTTGCCTAATCTTTATTAAGGCTTGCAAAGAGCTGCTGCAGCACTGCATTATTAATTCAGGGCTGACAATGGTACTTCTGTCGCTTAATGTAAAGCTACAGAGAAAAGGGACAACTCGGACTTCTGGTGAAATGAAACAGCACCATTCAAATTTATTTCACTTGCCATTAACTGAAAAAGTACTTCTCAAATTAGACATTGGTTAACAGGGTGTTTGTTCTGCAGACTGTTATGATTTCAGCTCCTGCTACATACTCAAATATTCAACTGAAAGTCTGAGCACTGTTAACATACAAAACCAAAGACTACGATCAAAATTATCTAAATGATCAAACCCAAACAAACTAGCGTCAGAGAACACAGGATAATCATGGAATCATTTAGGTTGGAAAAGACCTTTAAGATCATCCATTCCGATGGTTAACCTGGAACTGCCAAGTCCACCACTAAATGCCTAAGAACATCCTAGTAGGATGGTATTGCAGTAGCATAAAGGCAAGTTCAGTCATCCAAGCCTGAAGGTTATTCTTAGGATCATTTAATGAGTGTTTGTAAAAACAAAAACATTTATCAAATCTTGTTAACTGTTGTTATCATCACTGTATACTGAGCTTATGTTCAAAACAGAACTACGTTAGGGGACAACAGATTTAACTCAGATGTCACATCTGTGCTTCACAAATCTGTAACTTGGCAAAAAAGTGAAGGCTGAAGGATACACAAGCACCAAGAGCAACAGATTAAAGAAGGTCTCAGAAAAGTAGAAGTGAGCCACAGATGTCACAGGTTATAAAGTGTTCTTTTTGGCATGAAATAATAATAAATATTTAGTGGCTCTAAAGTATAATGTACAACCAGCAACTCAGATTTTTCTTCATGCGCTTGATTTCAAGTAAGATAAAAGTATACCCTGCAAGGTTAACTATGGCAATTGCCACCTCCCAAACTTTTTCTCCGGAGCATAAAATAAAGCTTTAGCTACCTGCACTATAAAGAAAAGTTACTGTTGTTACATATGATTTACTGTTGATTCTTTCTATTTCTAACTATATTTTGGAACAAAAGGAGGTTAGTTCAGCGGTGTCATGAGGGCTTATGAAACAAGCAGCCGAAAGCTCTAGCGGTGCTCTGAGCTAAGGTCTATATCCACCCAAATCATTTGATAAATATATCACAAAATCAACACAGAAGACAAAAACCACAAATGATGTCAAGGGCCGGCTGAGAACTTCTTTGATCCCTTCAGGAATTACAATCGGTGACACCACAGTATAACAGCACTTGGATTTCCCTGCCTGCCTGCCACCCCCTGCTCCCCACTCCCCCACCCCCACCCCCCTGCAACTTCTCTCTTTATCTCCCTACAATGCATTACCAGTCTCTGGCAAAAAAACTTAGCTGGGTTTGTCGATTCTGTCTGAAAGAGATAATTCTTTCAAACAGAAAGCTCTTGTACCTGGCAGGACTAGTCAAGGTATGGAAGTAAAGTACATTACCGCAAGTCATAACGGCTTATTTCACACACAACTCTCCTACACAAGCTCCATCACAGATGGGCTAAATTACTCTCTTAAAAACTGCAATTACTAAAAGATTAAGTGATTGGACACATCTGTCCTTCATATACAGTAAAACCAGGATTGCCAACTAAGCTTTGATTGAATCCAGAAGCCTAAGTTTACTTCTTAAAACTTTTTTAATAAACAGCCTCTGGATACTGGTAATTAATCCCACTCCTTGCCCCAATCATTGTCAGTGATGCTTTGTCCAGCAAACAACATCACTTACCACTTTTTCAAGTCTACAGAAACATTTTTGTGAATAAAATACCCATGATGGTAAATAGATTTGCTCTGTTCAAAGACACCTGGCTTCTATATGCTATAACATACAATGAAAATTGGAAGCTAATATGTGTATTTCCCTTGTTTCACTTCCAAACTATTATATTTTTTGTGAAAAGCATCACAAATAAGAAAATCCCAGTCTGCATCTACTTCTGGAATTTACAACTAATATGAGATGCAGATAGGAACAGGCAAGATCTTTAAAACCAGATTCTCTTATATGAGAAATGCCTTTGCTTATCCCATGTTAAAATCTTTCAGTGTAATATTTTCTCTACAATAACAGCATGCACCAATAGAAAACACATTTTTCTCTCTCTCCCTTGCATCAATGTGCAAGGCAAGCAGCCACAAATATATATCATCTGTTTTGATTTGATGTTTTCCTCTCTATGAACACTCAGGCTATGCATAAGTACCAGAAAGGTAAGATCTAGACAAAACAAGGATTTAAAGTACACTTGCGAGGCCCTATGCAAATTGCTATGATGACTCCTGGAACAGTATTCTGTAATATCTCCTGTGCCGTTTCCCTTCCCAGAACGTTTTGAATTTTGTTTCTGGAGACTTGGTGACACAAATGGCTGATTTCAAGCTGACTGTTCTTACTACTTCTAAAGGATAATAGCGGGCTCCTAAGGAGACTTCTGAATGAATGACAACACAGAGGGGCTGGGGTCAGTCACTAGAGTTTGCAGTCTTGTCACATACAGCAGGTTGCTTTAATTGTATTCAAAATAATGTTCCTGAATATGCCACATCTAGGGAGTATAAGTAAAACATCTTCACCAGGGCCAGAGCTTCTTGCATGACACCACAGGCGAAAGGACGCTTGTTATCATATATCTTGCAGTAAATGTACGCACATCCCTGCAATACAGTTTTAACTGTATTGAGCTGAGCAAGAGCAATGTCGGAATGCTCAGTAGCTATTACACTGGAGAAGGCACAGTCAAGGTGAACACCACCACACTTGTTTCCTGCATCTTCCTGTACATGTAGTCATCCTCTGCATCATCTTTTTTTCCTGCTTAAACCACCATATTCCACTTTCTTTAGACACTATCACCATGGCCAGTTTCTATTAGAGACAATGTTTGCCTCCCTTTTTTGAAGATAAAGATAAATAAAATAAGCCAGCATTCAAATTTGAATCCCATTCCACACTACAAGGAAGTTAAAAGTAGCCACCAATGAACTAGCAAATAATGATAGAGGAACTGAAGTGGGACAATAACAACAAAGCCTCGGACTATCATAATTATTTTACTTTCTGTACTTCTACACATAATTCCTGTGTCCATCTGACATGTGCTGTGCACGACCCTGGAAAAGACAAAGCCTGTCTCTCCAATGTTTTGTTGGACTGTGTGATGGAGGAGAAGCCCTGATTCACAGAGACAGTTTTGTTCTCCTTGTCCCACAGCAAGTTGTGCTCCACTACAATTCTTTTGAGAATATTCATCCTCACTGATCTGTGGCTTTGGTATGACTGCTGCTGCTCAGACACACACATCATTTCACCTGCCTGCTTTGAATCCAGGCCTTTAATCCTTTGTGGCATAGAAAATACTATTTTCTGCAAAACGGTTCCACCTACCATACTCTGGACAATTACACCTTCATCTATATATGCTATCTAGTCACTTCTTCAAGTCCTAGCAAGATGTTAACTTCTGTAGTAAAAAGACTAGGTAAACTCTTCCCGCAACCTCTGAGACAAAGCAGGTATTTTGTGAAACCCAGCCCCAAAACCAAGATGACTTGGAGACCACACAAAAGGAAAAGAGAGAGAGGCAGAGAAGTTAAGCTCCATCTCCTATGCCCTGGCTGTGTCCCAATGCACACCCCTTGCCTCCATCCACACTCCTTATAAACTCTAGGGAAACAGGCCAGTAGCATTCCCTATCGACTACGTGAACCAGATAAACCAGAACCCTTCTCTTTCATACTCTTTAACCCAGCACTGCATAAATAATAACTTTTTTATATTGAACCCATAAGCTAAAGCAGAGATTCCGGATACCAAATTTTAAACATTTACACATTTTGCTGACTGGCTTCAGTAGAAACATAAAACATAGGTGTTAAAATGTGTTTTGGCACTCTATACTAGAACTGAACAAATACACCGAATACACAGTTTTTAAGGACTGTAAAAGGAAGACTGATGAAAACTAGTTTGATTCTTCTTGTTGTGCACTGGTTTTTGTATATAAAATCTATCCCTTGAAAGCAAAATATGCAAGAAGGACTACTGTAAATGCACACGTAGAGGATGAAACTGATGACTTTTATGTCAATCTATTTGCAAATGTAACACCTGGTATGCCAGAAAAATCCTGTTCAACATTATAATGGTCGGCTGAGCAACTATCTATGCCTTCTGTCGGTTGCCTTCCATTTCATTTGTTCCCAGACATTATTCAACCCATCTACCAGATGCATTTTACCTGGTTTACGTTGTTGCTTCTGGCATAATCCTTGTATCACATTTGACTTTCTTCGGTTTTCAGCTTATTTTACACTATTCAGGTCTTGTCTCCGTGCTCTAGCAGATAGTACTTGTGCACGGTGGTAATGAAGACAGATCCCAATATATCAATGAATTTAATTACTGGAGAATGCTTGCATTTGTTCTGTAAAGTGATTTCTATCATATCTAGGGAAAAATATTCTCCATAACTAAAGAATGAGCATTGTCAGGTTGCTTAGGAGAATCTTTGTTTGAGAACAATTTGCATTCAGACACAATTTCTTTCATCATTGTGATCAAAGGCCACCTTTGAAGACTTAAAAGAAATTTCACACAAGGCTCCTCAATATACAGATTCAGATGGCAAGAAGTTTGCTGTTTAAGCTGCATCTTTTTCACTGTTTCAAAGGTGTTCTGACTTGGGTGGGACCAGATGCAACTATCACAAGTAGTAGTTAACATTTAGTTGTGCCATCTGAACCGCGCTGTTGAAAGCTTAGAACTCACTTACTGCCCTCTCCCCAAGCTCTCCCTAGTTCCTCACTTTATGAGGCAAATTAAACCCACACACATTAATGCCTGGAATCTTGGCAAGGAAGAACATTATCACGGTAATATGGTTATCCTTTGAAATACACAGATGGGGCTTTGTGGGCTTTTTGAAAATACCTATGCTTCATTGAAACCTTTCATTAGGCCTTTATCAGGAAGGAAGTGCCTAACCAAAATGCCTTTCTTATTTAGTCCATTGTAAAGGTTCAACAGTCAACCATCAATAATTGCAGACATATAAAATATGATTAATTATATTCAGCAATGTACCTCCAACTCAATAAATCTTGCAAACAGTTTTGAACAGCCTTGTAAGCAGTCTTTTCGAATGGTTGACATGATTGTAGTTTAACGTACATTTTCAGTATAAGAATCTTTAGACTATGTCATTTCTCTAAGCTTTCATCTATATTCAAAGAAAAGATACATGGACTAACTTCTAGGTTTATGTCCAGAGCCAACATTCCTGTTTTCTAAAGCAAGTATGTAAGGATTATGTCTGATTTCTCACTACTTACAAGATAGAACTGGAGGTGTTTGATTTTGCCTATGAATTTGTACACACCCTGGATGAGAAAAAAAATGAAAACTTACTAGAAAAATTAAAAAAAAAATATCTTTTTACATATAAAGCTGGAAGAATTTATTACTTAATGCTTAGAAATGTTTGAAAATCTCCAGTGAAAAGTTGTGCTCAAATTATTATAAATATTTAATAATTCAATGCTCAGTAAAAAGTTATTTGTATTTGAGGAGTGACAAATATACATCTGCAAAGAACATACAGTAGGAACAATGTACTAGTGGGATCTGAACAGCAAGGGAGACAGGCAAGGATCTATGAGGTAAAGATGGTACAGTTTTTCTTACATACTATATAGACATACAGATGTATACATACACATACAAAGCCCATTAACCAAGCAAGTTATTAGCTTACCTGAAACAGCAGAATTAATTGATATGCATGATCGACAAAAGTCAAGAAAGAAAGAAAGAAAAAACGACAGCAGGATGTGATATTTAAAGAAAACCACATAAATGAATGACAGGCCTCCCCAAATCAGGAAAAGCTTGGTAATAGAAACATTATTGCCCAATCAACATTCAAAAGAGAACAAAAATGTGCAAGCTATAATGTCACTTTATCTATTGCTGGATTTTTGCAGTCCCAGCTCAGGCAGACAAGGCAAAATTACCAACATGAGTCCCAGATGATTTCAATGAACTCAACAAGAATGGCAGTGATTTATATCAACTGAGCATTTATTCCACTAACTTCAGTAAGAATTTAGCCAGGGTAAGAGCAAACAGATCTGCCTGTTTTCAGTTGATTCAGCCTTAATTAAGAAGAATGAGATAAAGAGAAGTGCATGTGATGGCACCCTGTACTACCCTTTCATATGAATTTTGCTCTTAATAATTCAGTTTTGAATGCTGGCATAACCTCTCTGATCTCCACGAAAGTCCTGTCCATCTTTCAAGTTCAGTGCTTGTCAGACAGAACCCAGCAGAACATATTGAATAAATAATCATGAGAATAAGCAAACAGGTAGAGTTTTATGAACATGCCATATTCTTATGCTGTTCTGCAAGTTTGTACCTTGAATATATTGTGCAGTCTGTCTCCCACAGCCACAAAGTCAAACCCAGAAAAAGCATAAATTTAACCTGAAGGCACAAAAGAGTCTCTACAGTGGTCTAAACTCTCTCTGTCTCACTCGGAAAAAAAGACCACCTTTTTTTGCAGCAAATTTAAAATAAGGGGAAAAAATTACTTCATGCACAATTTATCTCTAACTCATTTTGACTGGATATTCATGTAAGTACATATAAAAAGAAAAAAAAAATTACACCTATAGATATTAAGCAGGGATGAAGATAATATGCCTGATAAAGGAGGTTAGTTCCTGAGTGACTTACTGTCAGAAGCTAGAGAAACCAAAGCCCATTCCTATTTGTGTAACTGAAAGATGACACAACCAACTTTCTTATATAGGAATGTTTTATACTTGATTAAATATTGAGAACAGAAAAGTGAGAACGATTATTTTGTTGCCATGACTATGTATCTGTTATTCACAGTCTGGATATCAGCAAAATTTTGCTGAATGTTACAAGGGTCAGTACCTCGACTAGTATCCAATTTGTTACCAATAGTACTGTTATTATTTGTGGTTAACACTAATGAAGATAGAATTACTTCATTTTTACTATCCAGCAGTGCCCAAGAGTCTCTCACCCATCTTTTTTTTTTTTTTGTACAGTTTAAATCTTCAACGGGGTGTATTTTATAGACTCAGTAACAGGGCTATATAACAACATTTTGATCTTTTATTTTCATTGTCTGTTCATTTTTACATTTGCAATCAATTAGTAGATGGCATCTGTCCAATACAAAGTCCGGTACTAGCTCTAGAGCAAAAGCTTCTCTGTTGTAATACTGTCTAAAAAATCTTAGCAGAGTTTTTGATTAACTGTTCAGGTTTGGAGACTACCGCTGAGCTGCCTGGAAGGCTCTGCACACTCATTCGTGGTTTCTGAGAGAATGGGACCAATTAATAATGACTGATGGTGCTAAACCTGGAATTCTGCCACAACTATAAAACTCTGGAGAGGCTCTTATTACATGTAGATGTGCCAATTTTAGTTTCAGTAGAATCTCTTTTTTTCCGAAAATAACAGTATGGTTGATAATTACTTGATATTTTTCTACTAGTAGCTGAAAGCTTTAGTACCAGTGTAAAAAGAAATAGGAAGAAATAATATATGCTTCCCTAACTTTATAAAGAAAAAGTCATTTTTTTTTTCCATTTAAGAGACCCTTCTGGGTAGCTTCAGTTTTCAAGATTCTATCTACTTATAGATAATAAAACTTTAAAAAAGGATACTGGGAAACAAGGTCAGCTTTCCAGTTGTTTAGAATGAAGCTGTCTTTCAAGATCATGCTAGGAAGTAGTTTCTGCTGAAATAGAAGTTTAATCAAAACCAACCTTTCCACAATACAGTACTGAAGAAAAAGATTATATTTACAAACCTTAAATGCTGAAATTTCATGGAAGAATGTTGAGCAAGGACTTTGTTCCTATAAAAGTGTTGAGGAGTATTTACTGCGAGGCCAATTTTTTTACTTCAGACATACAGACCTCATATTTAACTTCTCCCATCACCACTTGAGTCTCATTTCCTTTTTGAAGGGGTAACTACCCATTTTTCTGGTTCACCCTTTCAGTAACACCATTCAAATTACATTTAGCTGAATTGACTTTGTGTCCCAGACATGACTTTTGGTTTTTTCTCTACTTCATTGCTTGCAGGCAAGAAATTGCTTAAACAGTATTTAATTTTTTTTTCAGCAAGCCCCACCTAAGGGTGGGCACACCACATAGGAATTTCCCAGTTCCCAAGACTCCTGGTGCTGGCTCCCACAGAGCTCCAGGCCGAAGGGTGAGCCTGGGTGATGTTGGGGTGGAAATTGGTGATGTCTCCTTTCCTTACTCTCATTAATGCTTTGCAGTAACAATTTGATGCTTCGCTCCTATTACTCTTTTATCATATCATGTACAATAACTAGTACTGTTTCTTTTTATCGTATTGTGTGTTATTTTAATATTGTAACATAAGAAACTGCATTCATTCTTACATTTGATTTGGAATTCATTTTTGCTTGGTATCCAGTCAATCACCAAAACACAGGTGCCCCTGAAAACATGAGAGGAAATAAAATAAAATTTAGAAAAAAATATCACCACACAGAGTGAGGAGAAGAGAACAATAAGAGCAAGAATCAGGAGAAGGCTCACCAAAGTTAGAAAGATGAGGAGCAGCTCCATGGTGCCAGAGCTAGTATGTCCTGCAATCTACGGAAGAACCCATGGAAAAATATTCAATACAACCCATAAAGGACCCCACATCAGAGCAGATGGAAGGAACAGCAGCCTGTGGAGAGCCCACAGTAGAGCAGAGTTCTCCTGACAGGACTGCAGCCCATTGAAAACCCCATGCTGGAGCAGATTTTCATGATGTGGACTGCACCCCGTGGCGAGCCCACACCAGAGCAGATTTTTCTTCTCCTGCAGGACAGCAGCACATGGGAAGACCCCATGCTGGAACAGAAGAACAAGATAGCAGTTTCTCTCTGCTCCTCTTTCCCTATGTAGAGACGATACCCACTAATTCCACCACTCACCATGTGGCTCAGTGGGGTAGAGGAGCCTGGAGTGAAAGAGTAAAGTTAGGCCTGGGAAATAAGGGAGGAAAGGTATTTTAATTGTTGTCTTTGTTTCTCACTACCTGAATCTGTTTTAATTGGGAATACATAAATGTCTTTCCACTTGATGCTTTTTTTGCCCACAACAGCAATCAGTAACCGTCTCCCTGTCTTTATTCTGACCCACAAGCTTTCTGATCTTATTTTTTCCATACCTTCCCGGGGAAGGGGATCTTAATTCCCTCTACACAACACAAATACATTTATTCTTAATTTAAGATAAGCGCTTGAGGATTTGTTTCAGAACCTTAGAGACGGAACCTATTTTATAAACAAAGAGTCATTATATTTGGGAAAGAGAAAAACATTTAATGTGCAATTACAGCACTACTAAGCAAAGGACTTAGGCTATTTCACCCAGCTATAATTTGGCAGCTCATCTCTCAGCAAACACTTCCAAGCCAGCATCCTCAACCCTTCAGCAAAACACTTAATTGCCATTGATTTCAGCCATCTCTTGAAGGTGTATACCTCTGTCTGGGGTTTTATAATCTGTTTTCAGCTTTACAGGGCAGAAAAGAACTGTAAACTTTCTCCGGTTCCCATCCTCTTTCCTGCTCTCCATCCAGGTTAAATTGCAACCGGCATTGGTAGGCAATGTCTTTCCAACACTTCCTCTTCTAAACTGTGTCTACCAAAGACAGATTACTTTGGCCGCTTTATTACTTGCTTCTATGGAAAAACTTGCCATGTCAACAAGAAAGGACAAACTGAATGGAAATTGTTCTCAGATGCAGAACTTAATATTACAGGGAAAATATCTTTACCAAAGGAAAAGCACAAGAACAGAAGCGCCAAACCAAAGACAGTCAGAACCTATTTGTCCCAGTGGCTGTTTCTTTACAGCAAGATGACACGTGAAAAAGAAAGAGGAATGTAAGTTTTAGAAGGAAAACTGGTTGGCAATAGAAGCTGCTCAAGAACAGACCAATTCAAACTGAAAAATAGCCGCTAGATGAAAAGGCAGTATCTCAGAACAGCTGTGTCAATTTGTGTAGAGGAAGAAATTAATTAAAAGTTTAACTATTCATCTTTTCTGCTGCTTCCTTAAAAGTTATATGAAAAAAAAAATATTACCCTGTACAAACACCAGGAAGCCTTGGTATAACACTCCCAGAAAAAAGTGAAAGAAGAGATTTGTACAGTCTTACAACAAACTGCATTTGGCAAAGACTTTTTAGATAAAGCTTAAAATAAAGCAGCAAAAGTTCCACAGAGTTAAATTGAGACAGGGTGCTCTTTTTTTTTTTTTTTTTTTTAATAAAAAAAAAAATGAAGCTGACCTTTGAAATTTTGGTTTCTTTAGTTTGTTCACCTACTTGCTTCTAAAGTTTAGAGGGCCGTACAAAACTGAATGCATTAACTACTCGGAGAGGGGGGCTAGTTTGGTCAAGACTACCTAGCAACCCAGCAGTACATTAGAAATACAAACCAGACATAGAAGTTTTCAGTACTATTCCTGTTTCCACATTTAAAACATGTTTAACATTTTCCTTGCAAAGAGATTTAATATCTATCACCAAAACCACAGTGAAGGCCTATTGACACTAGCAGGATTAGCACTCTGGAGAAGGAACTAGATTTTAGCCCTGTATGCACTACCCAAACCTTTGATGCCTGTAGCAGAAA
Source organism: Falco naumanni (assembly GCF_017639655.2). Taxonomy (NCBI): domain Eukaryota; kingdom Metazoa; phylum Chordata; class Aves; order Falconiformes; family Falconidae; genus Falco; species Falco naumanni. The sequence goes on along the minus strand of NC_054064.1, from coordinate 11,124,388 downwards.
TAAGAATCAGAGTACCTAGCCTAGATGCCGAAACACTTAGCTTTGGTGTGCTGCTTGTCTCCACACAACCTACACAGGTCATATGAATCATTCATATGATTCAAGAGTCCACAGATGAGATATGTCAGCATTAAATCACTCTCCTACATGGCTGCAAATAGGGAACTCTTTTCTAAAGTGACTGTTGTGTCATTCCAGGAGTTACTCAGGGATTTGCCTGAAGTTCCCATATTGTTCCTTGCTAATATGTGGGAAAAAAACATAGGCCTACCAAGGGGTATTTAATGAAGACTACATATTGAAATAAAGCCAGAAAAGATGCTCTAGCATCCAACACAATGACATGCATTACCAAATAACAACATGTTGGTGCTAGGTATTACTTTCATCTCAGTCAAACAGGTATACAGAGAAGATTTTGACATACCTTTAAAGGACACCTAATATAGCTAAAAGTGAGTCTGAAATTTTGTACAAATTCCACAGCTGTATATTGTTAAGGACATATTAAATCACAGATTATTCTTGAGAGACAGCTGAAAGTCATATTTGTGCCAGCTTCTTGTTTTCTGTCATTTCTGATTACCGATGCAATATGTGTCAATGTTCAATAATGACTGTTGAAGTCTTCATGCTTGATGGCTTAGGATGTCATAATGAAAGTACAAGCTTTATTAATCTTCTCATCAATAGAAGCCACAGGGTGTCTGTCAGACTTCATTTGTATGTGCCAAGAGTAAATATACTGGAGCAAATGAAAACGGTGTTTATAAATATGGACAGATGTCAAGTGGTTTACATAGTTACCCGTGCTGGTACTTTCTGTTAAAGGATTTCAGGCTTTATAAAAAGCTGACAAAGCCATACGGAAGACATCTATATTTACACATTTTTATATTGATGCTGTATACACATGAAATAAAAATACTTTTAATGGCCAAGTAGGAAGAAATTAACGTATCTGTCTTAACATTTACAACTGTAATTTTTTAAAAAAACAAACCACTTTTACAATATCTGCAGCTCGCTGGTAAGGAAAATCACAACATTTGAGAACATTAACTTTTTTCAGCAAGAGAGTACGTAGACCCATCTGTGACTTAAAAAGAAAACAAGCCAAGTACTTTCTTGATTTTAGTCATTCAAGTGAGAGACAGAAGATAACGCTGTTCAGAAATGCATCGTGCAAGTTCATAACAAGCATTTTACTTGGCAAGTAAAATACAAATAAAAATATTTTAGCTTGTGTAGAACCAAGGAAATAACAACCATTAAACTATTTTTGATCTTAATAGTAATGATACAGAAAAGATATGGAAAACCAATAAAAACATATGCAGCTGAGCTTTCATTTTCAGAGTTTCTCTTGCATTCCTTTCCTGTAGTCATATTTATCCTGTACCTGCGAGATACTAAAACCTGTATTTCTTAAGTCTTTAAAAGGAGGAGGGGAAGAAACATGAAACACCAAAACCAACTAAAGCCTGCACTCCTTTTAAGAAAAAAAAAATAAATAATAAAAGTATCTAGTTTAGGGGGCTTTTGTTGCTGTTACTGTGTTGGGGATTTTTTTCCAGCTACCAGAATCCTGCCCTGGATCTTCTCAGTCTCTTCCTAGAACACAACTGTGCTGTATTTTATGCCAGGCTCAGAATCTCAGATTGCATAACCCCTGGTCCTTAGTATTCAGCAGAATACTGAAAAACATGGCTCCTTTGTAACACCTCCTTAACAGATTTTTTTTTTTTAATACAATACATGCAAATGCTCAGCAACTTCTACTTGGTTACACTTCAAATCTATTATTTCCCTTTCTTTAAATGCAGACATCCAGAACTAAAAAATGCTGGTTTGGACACAGATGGCTATATCATATAAATCACCAATTCAGAAGCCACTTTTTAACCACAGCCATTTGGAAACACTCACAAGCTTTGCATCTTCCAGGTGATAGTCTCTCTGCCAAAGTAACAATATTCTTAATTCTTTTGATTTATTGGTTGCTTCTGGCTGCCCTAACACAAACAAAATGCTAGATGAAAATTTAATAACATGACCAAATATTTTCTTTCATGTATTTTAAACGCACGTGAAAAGAATGACCACATTGGGAAGCAGAAAGGGCAGAGCTGCGCCATAACAGGGAACAAAGCCAAGATCTGCAGACAACCCAAGGGGCCTGAGCAGGATGAGCATTGCAAGGAGCCACAGACTGTTGGCCAACAGCCCTGAGCACAACAAGGACACAGACCGGTTCAAGCAACAGAAGTTGAGATTATGACACGAGTCTGAATTCCCCCCAGAACACAGTAGCTAGAAACAAGGATGAAGTCAAACCTACCTACACTGTAGCTCCAGAGGAGACTCAAGTACCCAAGCACAAACTTCAGTGGAGCTCCTGGTAGAGGACAGAGTCCTGGTGAGGTTCTTCAAGGCAATTAAGGCCAATTAGTAACCTCAGCACCCTGACTTATTGATTTAAGGGCTAAAACCAGTTCCACTTGTAAATACACTTTTGTATTTAATTTTTTCTCGTTTGCTTTTAACAAGAATGGAGAATATCTCTGCTTCTGACAAAATAACTTCTGTTAAGAGAAATTTTGTTCACGGTTTAAAATGAAAACTTACCTTATAGTTATCAAGAAAAAATAATCCTACTAAATCTTCAGTGAATAACAATGTGAAATCATTACTTACATCCCCATTAAAGCATTATGACTACATCTTAAAAACCTATTAACTGTGATACTTTAATTAAAATGTACTTAAACACGCTAGTGCCATAAATCACTTATTTAGTTGGTAACTGTAAATGTTTAAGTACTTAGAAAATACCTACTGTTTTCTAAATGTCTGGAAGAGTGTTTCACAATAACTCAAGCTGAGAAAGACTTAAATGTTTATTTTTGCAAAATATTTTTCCTGGTTTTGTGAAACAAGGTGCGGCACCGTTTAGCATACTGACCTAGCCAGTGATGATTTGATGATATGGAACTTAGTACTAATTTTTGTCTCTACTGGCTGGACCTTGAAATGTTTCTTTCTGTTTCCTAATCTATAAAATGGTAGAAGAGGCACTAACTGTGCTGTAAAAACCTTGTAAATATAAACTTCCATAGTGGAAGAACATATAGTAATTTTAACCTTAAACATAGATAGTAACTTTCTAGACCTCCTGAAAGTAGTAACAAGTGTCCCACTAACTAAAACTAAGGCCAGAATTTCACTTATAATAAGCTCTTCCATTATCAAATTCAGAAAAATAACATGTTTGTGTATAGATTCATCTGAACAAGATATAGTACAATCTTAATATTAAATTGATATTAAATCAGTCACAATACAAGCCTATGAAAATAAAAGAGAAATTTAACTGAAAATTATGTACAATAGTAATTATAAATGGCATCTTTTGTCTTTAATTAAAATACATAAACTAGCAGACATTTCTTCATGCAGACCAAATAAAAAGATATTAATTCTTCACAGAGATAAGAATACTGATGTTACTGTCCAATGCTTCATGTTTTTCCTAACACTGAACAACTCCTATTTGTCGTTGGACTCCAGTGAAAACTTGTGAACAAAGAAGGGAATTTTACCCCAAATTAGGGTCTTTCTCCCAAATGCTAATTTGTACAAGCTCCACTTTCTGCCTGCAAACTATTCTCATTAAGAAGCCATGAATTCTAGAGCAATGATTTATATGGGACTTTCAACACAAGAATATTGTTCAAAGGAATATATGTTATTTAAGTACAATGCTGATATTCTTATCTTAAAAAGAACAAAATGAGAAAGATTTCTAGATAGGCATTAAAATGATGTGATTTTCATATAGGCATTACTGTATTTTCCCAGGAATTCTGATTACTACAGGACAGTGCATCTTCAGGGCAACATTAATGTGAATCTGTAGATGAAGACTAAAGTATATCCATACATGTGCATATCTAGTGTGTCAGTCAGGGAGAAGTATGGTTTTTAAGACTATCGTTTATATTATTTTCCTGCTCCCTGAGTCTGGCTAAGGCTATTAACTTGTTAGTTGGTGTAACAGAGGGAATGGGATCATACAGCCCGCCCTCCCTACTTCCTATTCTGAAAGAGACGTGTTTGTTTTCATGCTTCTGGTAAATACATAGACAACAGTTCTTTCTGAACACCAAAAAAACCTTAAGTCAGCACTGACTTTACGATGAAGTCAGCTTTTCATTGACCTATGATTTAATAGGATCTGATGTTGTGTATGTTTCTCTCAGAGTCAGTTCTTTCCACATCTTTGTAATCATCTGAATTTGATGGCTCTTTGTATATCCTTTTTATCCAGCACATTACATTTAAGATTTGTGTTTCTCTGCCTTCCAGCCATATTGTTGTAATTAATAAAAGTTCAAATTAGATCTGTCTGTAAATTCAAAAGCAAGCTACATTTCAGGGCAGAGTCTTTTCAGATTAGCTGTTACAGTGAAAATATTTTTAGAAAGAACAGATGGTTTGATAATAAATTTGAAACCCATTTTCAATTTTCTGTCCTGTCACTGATCAATGACATGATAATACAAGAATTATGTTATTTTGTATATCTTACTTAATCACATGTCTGAAATGGAAATAGCACTTCCTTATCTCTTAGAATAAAGGGATAATAGATAATTAACAGTGGTGAAGCTTTCAAATGCCATAGCTAGGATGCAAGATCAGTCTAGATTTCTTGTTTCCACTGAGAAATTCAGCAGGCCTGTCTATATAATTCCATTCAACTGGAAGCAAATTAGCCATACAAATGCATTACCAGAGTCTTAACTAGCCAAGGTGTCTCACTAGGCTAATTCAACTATACTTGTACAAATATATTTTTGTTTGTAATACAAATACTTCTGTATTTTGGGGGTTATAAGCACACAGATTCAGGGATCTCTGTATCATGTACTGCACCCCTATGCTAGGTATGTCCATTAATTTCTGTAGGACCTTCAACATGTAGAGTGATATGACTAATGAAAATGTATTCAGAATTCACAGTTCCCATACTATTTCATATTTAAATAATTTAGTCTAAATTGATTTAGATATGATACCAGCAATAAAAGCAGGGACTTTTGTCTACACCATATCCTACTGGAGAATGCTGTTTGGAATGAGAACCTTATAAGATTCCCCTTGAATTCAGTGAGTGCAAGATCAGGTTTTATATGCATGGTATCTGCACAACACAGATATTTCCAAGTGAGACATGAATGTATGGAGAAGGAGGCATTTGAAGCACTTCGTGCTATTGTTTTTACAGAGGATTATGTTTGGTATAATGCTAGAGAGGGTACAGTAAACAACATGAAGTAATTTATATGAAATCGCAGCATGACCGTAAGTTCCACACAATAGGCTTCTATGTAAGCTCTGATCCTATGCATCTACTGGGATGCAGGAAAAAGCTAATTAAAAAGATTAGTGATTGTCAAACTATGTCTAAATGAAGAAAAGAATGTTAAGACACTGTAGGCAAGAAGAGGTAAGACAGTGTAACAAGAAAGCTAGCTTATGTGTGCTTTAAACCAATACAAAACCAAAAATGATGATTTACATATGAATGCTGAAGGCTGGGTTTGATTATGCTCCAGGTGTTTCTGTTTTTCAGATTCAGCAGCAGAATTTCCTATTGCAAATGTCTCTATATCTGGCAACACATGACCGCTCCCAAAGCAAAATGTATGTTGGTTGTGATGTCATAGTGTAGAAATTGAGAGTTTTTATCAGCACTCACTCCTCTTCCTAGATCCATGCCGGCAAACATGGAGAACCAAAAGGGGAAAAATAAACAACATTTCACAGTTTCTTCTGAGCATGATCATGCAAATAATAAGCTATGGCTAGCGTTTACTATACTGACAATAATCGTCTTACTGTAAACTATATAACTTTGCTGGGAAAGAAAATAATACTGATTTACATTCAAGTGCAATTTCTGTGTGCCTGTCCTGTGGTTATGGCTTTAGTCCAGGTGTAAGATAACAGAGTACTCCATCCTGATTTCGCTTCTATGTTCAGAAGTAATATAAATAATACTAATGGTAGTAGAATGAAAACTGTCCACTGTCCTGAAATATTTCAATATTTCCTTTAATTTACATGGAGAAGCTAGAACTAAGGAATATCTTCATTTCAGTATGTCATGTTAAAAAGAAAACCACCCCCACCCCACTCTCACTCCAACGTCAATAGTAGCTGTATTTATTAATCGTTAAAATTGGACTGTCAAAATCACAGCATCTAATGCTAATTCTTAATGTCCAGTGATGATAGCTGAGATTTTGGATCCTGTTGTGCATTTTGTTCCAATCCTATAAGGGGCTCTACTATTTGTAGAATGAATATGATGAAAAGGCCATTAATGAGATTTGCTCCACTTTTGTTAGTAAAAGGAGTTCTGGGCAGACTGCTGCAAATAATGCCTACCCACAGCCTTGGAGTATTTTAGCAGATGAGGTGGGTGAAGAAGTTTATAAATATATTTACATATAAATATATCTGCATATACCAAGATGAGTGGTGAGGGTGCTCACTGACAAGCAAGGGAAAGAAACTACAGCCATAGCGTAGGATTACTATTACTGCTATGCTACTAGGTGAAATTAGCTTCAACAACATTGCTGTAGAATAAAAATACTGTATGGCACTAATGACATTCCTGTGCATCATATTGAAAACAGATAATTCTGCTTGCACTTTAATTCGTTGACTTTTGTTTTAAATAAAATCCCTCTCACTGCAATAGTTCTCAGTGAAAGCCTATAGCAGTTAATAGGAGTCCTTTGATTAATTTCAGAATCTTCGGCCAGGCTTTGTAAAACTAGTAAGTGTAGAATAGAACTGTATTAATGTGCAGTCCAAACACAGACAGGAGATGGAGGCTGTTTTAAATTTTTCTTCCTACACAGACAGGTAAGAATGATGCAGCTGGTCCACCAGCTTACCAACCAGCAGATTCAAGCCAACACACTAGATCAGGAAAATACACCGTTAGATACAAGACATTAGCAGATTCCTTCTCTGTCTGTGCAGCAGTGGAAGAAAGGCAACATAGTCCTATATCACAGTGCATGTGCAAGGCAAGAATTTAATATCTCAGAGAGGAAGTAACTCAAAGCAGTATTGGTGGCAGTAGTATACACAAGCATCAAAACAACAGCTACAGTCCCATTGCACTTTCTGCAAGCAGGTTGTGGAGTTTAGTGAAATTCTGAAATGGACATATTTACATAGAATTTGTAGTTTTATCACTTTTTCCTTGAAGGAAAACAAGGGAACTCTACAGAGCTCTCTAGATCAATGATCTCATGGCATTTCACATGTATTCATTTCACAGAAGTGACTCCTCTGCAATTTTAAGCAGAGATCTAGTCAAGTAAATGTTAAATTTGGTACAGAGCATTCTTTAAATAGTAAAAATTGTTTTAACCCTGTGGGAATATTTCCATAAACTTCAAAGGAGATGAAAAAGGAGCTCCAAAGCAGATAGGGAAAAGGGAGGTCACAGTACAAATATAGCTGTCATATTGAAGTCAAGTCTATGAATATACTTTTCTTTTATATTTAAGGTTATTTCCACTTATAAATCAGGTTATGTTGCAATTCTACTTTTAGATGAATCAATATTTACTAAAATAAATCTCCACATAGTCTTATACTACCCCATCAACTTTTCCCTGTAAACTACCTGAATTAAATTGAACAAGATACTGAAATACTATTTATAGGCAACTGCTACAAAAACTAAACACGTATACCAGGAGAGGTTCCTCTTATTTTTGTGTATTCTGCATTTACCCACCTCAGTATTGTTGCCTCTGATTTAATAAATGAAATCTTGAAAAATGAAGCACTCGGTTAAGTCATATTTTTGAAGATGAAAAGTCTATAAAGCACATCCTAAAGGACTTGATTACAAGGCTAGGTACGATGTAATTCCTGAAGAGGACAACAAGGAAGCCCTGTCTCGAAACAGTGTACTATATGATGGATCCTGTGCATCTAAAGACAGAGGCAGAGATACACCTAGGTGTCTTACTGCTGCAAGGCAAAAATGTGTATCCCCTACAGCCCTGAAATTAGCCATTGTTTGGCAAGAATCTGCTTCAGGTTCTGAAATCTGTAGAACAGATGCTCAAGCAATCCCTGGAACTATCACAGTCACCTCTTCCCAGAATAATATTGTTTCGGATCATTATTCACTACAGAAAGGGAACGGCAGTCCCTCCGGTCATCTTTCTTGTGAAGGGTGATGTAAGCATGTAAGCTGGGAAGAGGACTGAAGAAACATGGAACCCAGCTGGAGGTGATAGCAGGCAGTAATGTACAGTAAGAAATTTGGAACTGAGAAAAGGTGGAGCCAAGATGTCTTGCTTGCTAGTGCACTGATAATTCCTTTGGTTAAATTCCTTTGCAGAGGATAATTCCCTTGACCTTGCACAAGTTGTGTAGCCGTCTCTCTCAGTCTGAGAAAGTTAACCAAAAGCAGACAGCACCCAGAAGATGGCTATCGTAATGACCTCTATTTTCATGCCTATGTCCCTTGATACAATGTGATTGCTTATATACTCTGGATAGTGCAGTATCTGTTCGTTACAAAAATCACTTTTCTTCCAGCCCTTTGTCCTGATCAGTCAGGGTACATTCTACTTCTTTTTTCAAGATATTTTCTAGGTGCTGAGGCCCAAAAACATGCCGGCATCCTCCTAGGAAAGGCACATTTTTCTGTAGACAGATTTGCTACTGTGTTACAAACAAAATATGTTGCATTTTATTTTGATAAATGTATGATTTCTGAATTAACCAAATCAATACTATGCTCCCCTAAAATCAGAGAAAGGTAATTTAATCACATCTAAGAAATCTTAATAGAATACTGAATAATTTTCTTCCCTTTCCTTAGAGTTCAGTTTTCCTTTCCTTCAAAAAAGTGAGAAGATTTTAACTTAGCTTTCACATTTTTTTCTATGAGCTTTTCCACGTTGGTGACCACATTATTTCTTTTTTCCTCATTTTACCTCCTTACATGCACACATCCATCCACTACTTTATGAAGCCTGAATCATCCATAGGACCAACTAAGGAGAATATCTTGATCCAAATTTTAAACATAAACAAATAAAAATCTAGCTAATTTTTATGTCTTACTAGGGTATTCTGTGTGACACCGAATAGTAGAATAACTGTTAGTGTATCTGTGATAAACATACATATTGTTTCATGTTTTATTGTTGCAAATATTTTTATTGCTGCATTCTAAGTATTTTAAGTTTGGAAACAAGAATTTTTAACTAGGAATTGAATTCATAACAGAAGCTCAGGTTTTCTGTTTTACTTATTTCTTTTTTAATTACTTATAATCTGTTCTATTGGTGCTGTTTTTCTATATTGCTGGTTTGGTCACCTGATAGAGCTGGCAAAATCAGATGCCTAATACTAGTTAGTATATAAAAATATTTGGGTGGTGGGGTTTTTGTTTGTTTGTTTGTTTTTTGTTTTGTGGTTGTTTTTTTTTATTTCAATGTGGTAGGGATCAAAAGTTCTAGCTCTATTGCACTGGAGGATTCATAAACATATTTTCACATGACTTTACAGTATATGTAAGTGACACATGAAATAAAAACCCTAAACCAAAATGTTTACATGGATCTTAAAAAAACTCAAAACACACTGAACAGCTTGCAGTTTTATACATGTAAAAATAACAATGCCTAGATAATACATTTCATTAATGAAAAGGTGTAGCGCTTCGAAAGAAAAATACTGAAATATATATCTGAAAAATAATAGTTACATGTTATATTTGAAAAAATTATATGCAAAGAAGTTTGAAAAACAGTAATTAGCATAATTTCCCCAGAAAATCAAGACGTAGCCAGAATCTGATATACTGGGGGGGGGGGAGGGGGGGGGGGAGGGGAAGAAAAGGAACAAAATAATATAGATTGATTAATTTTATTTATGTACACCCTATTTAGCGATCATAGAAGTACATATTTTACTTTACTTATATGCTTGATTACGTTCAGCTGTACAATACTTCAAACATATGTGTAAGTCCCTCCAGCACTGATAAAACAGAAGTGTATACCAAAAGATACCCTAATGGTTTGTTGAAGTAAAAAAATTTCAGATCGTGCAAATTCCACATGGTCAGCATCAGAATAAAATCTAGTGAACCAAAAAATATTTGGAAAAAATATAGAAATATAAAAAAAATAGTAAAATATGGGAATAATGTACCTGTTCTATAAACATGTCCTTGTTGATGGGCTTCTCTTCCCAGTATCAATGGGTCTCTGGGCAAGCACAAGGGAAAATTGCAAGAATAATTCTTTATTTGCAGGCTTTAAAAGATGTTGAGCATCTAGAATAGGAAATAATTACCCAGTAGGCTCTTAGTAACTACCTAAATGGGCTATGTACCTAACTTTGGATCGCAACTGATCTATCAGAAACTTGCTTCCATTTTGGAAAGCCCACATAATCAGCTGTTTAACCATTTCTGTTTTAATAGGATAGGTATTTTGCTCTGATAAGAGTAAAAAGACATAAACGTTCTTCTGATTAAGCTTTAGTCATCTTTATTCTTGGAGTTATACTTAGAAAGCAATAATATTTTTTGTCTTTGTTGTGTTTCTTTTGAAGATTTTCTGCCTGAATTTTAAAAAATTATGTAGATAACACTAGCTACTTAGGCAGAATAAAAATATATGCGTTTTTTTTTTTTTAAAGAGGTGACAAAGGGATTAAGGAAAATGGTGTGCAAATATTGTGTGCTCCCTTCCAGTATAATACAAATGAATGATTAATTCAGGACCCCTTGAGCTATAAAAAATGTCTAGGTATATGCATGTGAATCTATAGGGATATATATTTTCCCCTGGAGTTGACTATATTAAAAATTGTCATTTCAAATCTATTTCCTGGGTAGACTGTACAAAATAAAAACTCTGTGGGTTTTATGCCCTTCTTTTACGATATCTTAAGTCAGAAATTATTCTACATTCCTGCTCATAACAGAACTCCTGAGTTTTCCCTTTCTAAATTCAGCAAAACTGCTTGCTAGCAAAAGCCATTCAAAGATCAAAGAAGAGACACTCAACACTACATCAACCAGTATATTTACTACTTGAACCATTTGCAGCACCAGAAGTTGGCACATATCATGCAAGTCAGTGTTGTTACATGATGCTTCTAACTTCTTTCTCCAACTTGAAAGTAACTTGCACAAGAAAATAGTCTCTATAATGCAATTTATAATCTTTGCACAGTTTAGGAAATGTGGTTTTACTGGGGACCGAATTAATGTCTAATGATGAAAATCATTGTAACTTTTATCGGTAATAACCTGATATATATACACATACCAGAAATCTGACATTTATTTTCAATCAGGAACATTGTATCAGTTAAATAAAGCAAGGCAGAGTGAAATTTAAGAAGCAAACACTGAAGTATGACTCTTTATACTGGTTGGAACATCAACTCCTATCAGACAGGCTTACATTTTCCAATACTTTCCCTAAGATTTCTGTCACTGTCCCTACAGATGTAGGATTATATTTAGCAGAATTTTCTTAGCAAACTTTCTTCTAATAATAAATCAAAACACATTTCTAACACTTTGCAACCAATTGAAAGAAGGTGCCAAAGAAGAATTACAAATGCTGAAAAATACTATTTACATAACAAAAACGGGACTTACTCTTCATTTTAATTCGCTGATCGTGGTTCTTCATTGCTCTGAACCTTAGACAGCCATTAATATCAGTAGCAAAACCCCTAAGCATTTTACCTAAAAAGAATTTATTCTAAAAATGTACTTTGTTTTGCTAAATTGCAAGTTCAGGTGATTTTCATGTAATTGTTCTTGACGTTAAAGGGGACATTAAAAACTCCCTGAAAGCTTTATTTGGAAATGATAAGTCTTAGCTCCATCAATGCAACAACATTTCTGTGAGTTAATGACAGTATCAACCCCTCTGGACAACTTTTGGTGTATTTTTTTAACCCATAGATGTAATAACATATTTACTGTTTTAACTATTTTTAATATTAAAACAAGTTTTAAAAAACTGCTTCTCTTTTCAGCAGTGAGTGACAGTTAACTAATCAGACAAGTCAAAGGGAAATCGATAAAGACAACCTAAGGTCAGAAGTAAGAAAGCCAATGCCTGTACACAGTTAAAGCAACATATCGGCAGCAGATGAAGTTATAAATAACATTGTAAGGAAACACTGGATTTTGTTGGTCTATTTTTTCTTTCAAAATATCGTACATGCAGCTTGCCTGATTTGCTCAGAACAGCTGACCTTCACTGAGTAAAATCTACAGAGGAGTTAAAACATGTACCTAAATCATCAAAGTATTATGGAAATGCCACCTTCTCCTTTTTTAAAAATCTAATTTCTATCAAAGTTACTGTAAAAAAAAGATAAATCTGTTCATATGCAAGGAAAAAATAGGTTTGGATAATGCCATTCTTGTCTACTGCTCATTTTGTCATGAATATCAAGGATGTAAACTGATACTCTTATTAAAAATGCAGTTTAAATAAAAAAGATATTTGTCTGAAATAGAAAAGTTTAGTAGTTCTACCTTCTCTAAGAGAATAATGAAGGGAAAACTGGTGGAGGCAGAGATGTCAATGGGAATTTTAATTTGTCATACCCTTTAATACAGCCTTGGATATGCTTAGCTTGCCTGAACTCCAGGGAGGTCAGCGACTAAGAATGCATGGATAGCATAGCACCAATCCCCATTAATTTACCCCAGACTGAAACAGAATGCATGATTTTACTTTTGGAATTGCAGTAGCACAGCTTTTATCTTATTTAGGAAAGGGGAGAGCAAGCACATATCTGTTTAGAAAAAAGACATTGTTATAACAGCAAAATATGTATATAGTCATAGCCACTGTCTGGCCATCTGTCAACAGAGAACTGAGTGATAAGGCCTGCTTGATATTCTCTAGGTGCAAATATATTGACACCCAAAGGCAAATGTCATAGTCCAAAATGAACCCAACAATAAAGCACAACATTGGAACCTGAAGCAGTTAACATCACAGAATTTCACATGGAATTATTCCTAATATAGGAATGAAAATTTGATCAAAGAGAAAATTGTTGCTTATCTAATGTGCTTAGCTTAAACAGTGGCAATACAGTTAATATTGCCAAGTCACTGTGTATTTTTTAAAAGCAAGATTCTTCAATATCAGGTTTTAAAAGCTAATCAGTTGCTGAAGCTCAGGAACAACCGCAGATGGTAGAAAAATATTCCTTCTGGCCTACTGCCTATAAAAAGGTAATATAATTAAAATAATCTGCTGCTTCATATCACCTGCAAGTGAACAGACTCTTTGGAAAGGTTTTCTTTCTGCTACCCAAAACAAATTCCCATTTGATGTACACTTGTTCTTACATATTTCAGTGGGACAACCTTTAATTCATTCTGACATGAAAGTACACTTGCATTCCTTATCTGTAAAAATATATGAGACCGGAAAACCTCAGCGTTTCCTATCACATGCACAGCAAAGTGAATAAAGATATGTCATTCTGATTTACACATATTACCAACATATTACAACATTCTAAAAGCTATTTATATTTAAACTTCCATGTTTATTTGGGCAGGCTGAAAATCATTGAATTTCTTGGATAAAGTTTTTCATAACCTTCCTTATCGTTGAAAGAAACAAAGTAGGAACTTGCTTCCCTTTGCCAGGTTCATGAAAGGTTTGTCCTTGTTTCATTCTGTTCCAGCTCTTGGTTACATGCCTACAGGCTGACACCCTCAAGCAGCTGCATCTTGATGGACTTAACAGCAGGGAGTGTGCCAGAATCAGTAACTCTGATGACTCTGCTGATTAAATCTGGCAACATGGATGGTTTTCACTGATTTTAACGCATCCAGTATTTTATCCAAGGTCTCTATAAGCTGTCAAAAGGCTACAGCCACTGACTTACCAGAGATTAACCTATCTATTAGAAATACAAGCCTGCCACAGATGTCAAAAAAGAAACAATGAGATGGGTTCCAGTTTTCCACAAATTTTGATTTATATATGCCATGTCTAGAGATTCTCAGACTGTTGCATAAGGTGTTATTCTCTTTGAGAGTTATTCTTATTGGTAAATTTTTGAGTATGTATTCTTGAAAAGTCTTTTGTAAAGACATTTTTTCTAGATGATAAGGGTATTGCAACAGGGTACCGTTTTCAGTGACACTTGGAACTAATGTGAAACAGGTTAGCTAGAAGCAGCCCAGTACTGCTCAACAGGGCTAATTTGCTTAAGCCAACCAAAGCATCTTTTACCAACCTGGAAAAACTATATCTATGTGACACTACAGGGATGTGAATAAATGGAACCATAAGCAACTTCTAAAACAAAATATTTAAACAGATAAAAAAAAAACCCAAACCACCCTGAACTTAGCATTCAATTATATCTGGTTTATTCTCAAATATAAGTTAATCTTTCTGTAACTGGCAACCATAAGTATTATACTCCAGCAGCTGTTTCTCTTCGTTGTTTTAGAATTTCTGTCCACTACCAACTAAAAAAAATTAAAGAGAAATACTATGTTGCTATGATTTCTTGTTCAATTTCAATTCAAATTAGATTTTGACTCATTCACAGAATGTTTCCTAGACTGTCCTGAAACACATCTTGTAATAAATGCCCTTTTAATATTTTAAGATAGTCACCTGAATTCTGAAAATCTTTAACTGTTATTTTTCTGCTTTGTCTTGAAGTTAAAGAACTCTGAATCATATTTATTATAACTAGTTTTGGTAAGGTATTTCCTTCTTGAAATCGCATATATTGTTCTTAAAGATGTCTCAGAAATCTAGGATAACACTAGATTTTTCACAGCGTCCTAACAGCAATTCCATAAACATAAATGTCAGATATTGTTGATGTAAGTGTTGACCACTGCTCTTTAATGTATTCCAGGTTGGCAGTCAAGTTTACTGGGTAGACTATGACTTTGTACTGATACCATAATGGCTCTGTAAGTTTTTTTCAACTCTGCTTTCATAAAGTACATACCTTG
This sequence comes from Falco naumanni, assembly GCF_017639655.2. Lineage (NCBI taxonomy): Eukaryota > Metazoa > Chordata > Aves > Falconiformes > Falconidae > Falco > Falco naumanni. Next base: position 11,109,288 of record NC_054064.1, on the reverse strand, counting down.
ACTGAGCAAATTTAGGGCAGTTCAGACACGAGGCCTGCATTCATGGCTGAGTGCAGAAAACGTAATGTACAGCAGTACACTGGGCAGCTGGTGCTCTGTCACTTCATTGCATAACGCATCAAAATTCTTAAAAGAAACAAAATGGCAAAGAATGAGAAACATGGCATCAATACATGGTCATAAGCTGATTACTTTTACCTTTAACAATAGTATTTAGTGCTTCACACCATATACAGAGGTTAAAAATTAAATGGTTGGTCACATTCATTTTGGGGCCAGTATTCTTCAGTATTTTCCTGCATTAAGTTCTACACTTTAGTCTAGCTTGCAAAGACAGGAAACAAAGTGTTCTGAATCATAGTCATTAGGAAAAGGGGATACTGGAGGTAACTACGGTGGAGAAGTCTGAAAAGGTTCTCCCTAATAAAAGCTCATCTAATAACCAAATTGTGAATCGTACTTTCATCTCTGGCATGGTTAATAATTTTTACTGGACTATGAAATGACCTTGAAATCCTGTAGCTGCTGACATGGACGCCCCCTGAAAAATAAGAGAGCATTCTGAAATGTAAGTTGTTATATCAAAACCAGCCCATATATTGTAAACTAAGAACAACTATGCTATTATGTAGGCAAAGCGTTTGAATGACAACTTCACTGCAGGCTAGAATTTCATTTGACTTAAATGCACTTACATATCTGAAAATTAGTCCCTGTGCCAGCACTGTGCAATCAAGGGGGAACCTGAGCATACTATTTGGGTAAATTGAAACATTTCTATTACATATTTATACTTTCTCTTGCAGTTTCATTTTATAATCAGCAGATTCAACCTTTTTTCTTTGACAGTAAAACTTATTTTTTCTGTCTGCTATTATTATTCAATCTGACACAGTGTAAAACTGTAAAAAACTAATCCAGAGAAATGTATTTTAAACTAATAACAATAATACAACATCTAATTCATTTCCATTTAGAGATTTCCAAATAAAATTTACATTTATGCCTTGCAGTTTTTATAAATGAATACAAACTGTATAGAAACTTTCTTTACTATATTTAAATATATTCTTTTAATTCAAACAAGAATAACCATTTGGAAGAACTAATCAGTTCTGTCTTCATTTTCATTTCTACATGTTAATCATATGCTGTCTCAAACTTTCCCTGAAACTTTTAACTATGTAAGTTATTCTTTATGTCTACTCAAAACTATTACATATTTGTTGCACTGCTTATACAAAACTGCATCACCAAGATATTTGTCTACCTAGACTTGTTGCAGGCAAGAAAGACAATAAAATATCAGTTACAAGGCAGGTTTCTGAACAGCATATACCTGATGCCATTTATTTTTTAAGAAATTTATTACCAACCATTACCTACTATGCCATGAAATCTCAGCAGTGATGAAAATTATACTGCAATTTTTTTTTTCTTGGAACCATGATGAGTTAATGTACACAGTTGATGCAGCAGACATTTCAGTTACCAACAAGCAGCATTGTCTTTCCCAAATGAGAAGTCACAAAAAGACAGTTTAACTAGTAAGGCAGCAAAGATTTTGAAAAAATCTTGTATTTTGTTGCAATGCCGATGTTTCCACTGAGTAAGAAAGCGTGACTGATTTTAAACCCCCGAAGTCAAGGCACCTGCATCAGAAAATAATTTGGATCGATACACAAACAAAAAGTCAAGCCTTTGATTCCACTTGATTTCTAATGAGGTTTAACATTAATAGATGTGAAACTGAATTACTCATGCAGTGGCTTGAATATGAGTTGTGATGACAAGAGAAATCTGCTCTCTATTGCTGCATAGCACTGCAGGAGTACTAGAATGGGTCATTTGTCCATAGTTACATTAAGAGCATCAGCAGAATTCTAATTTCTTATTTGTGACTGTCTCACATGCTCAAACTTTCAACACAAATGTAGAATCTGTCAGTGAAATTCTATTAAATAATACAAATATGAATGAAGTTAGCACTATAAATAAAGTTAAAAATTTTCAGATGAAGGCTATACTTGTATTCTCTCCTGCTTTCTATAGTTTTTTTCCTTCATTCATACTGCTACTACTGCTTTTTGAATACTATATATATAACATACTTCTTGTTCTAAAAACATGCAAATTTATAAATACTTCCAAATCCTTCAGCAACTTCAATCCTACAACTCCAAAACCAATAGCCAGTTAGAGATTGTGTTACTTACCTTTCATATATGGCTGTATTTGGCACTTTCTTAGCTGAAAAGTAACAGAAAGCTTTTTGTTCTAAAGCAAACAGCAAAGTAGTTTTTCTTAACATGTTTTTCACTCTTCATCAGGCATCTGCATAATACACATGGTTCAAGATCAAAACCTGTTTTTGATAAAACCAAGAACTGCTGTCTTCTGTTTTCTTAACCTGACCTCGAGAAGTAAAAACCTTTGTAAATTCTTCTGCTTACCTACTGCTTCAATAATAGAATTTTCTGTTTCTGGGATGCAAATCGCATCCAACTTTTATGACAAAGAAGTCAGAGAGGAAACTAGCCAATCTTCATCGGCATGACAATGTGACAACTAAGGACGCCCTCCTTGAAGAAGAATTTAAACTTTGTTCCAGCTAGTTATAAAACAACAGACAAGTTTGTTGAGGAAACTGTAGAGGCATGTATCAATTGGAAAGGATTTTCAAGAGCCAAGTCTTTGAGCAACATCTAAACAGAATATATAATGAATTAACTATTATTTAATTTTTAATAATAGGGCTAACAAGGGGGTGGCAATGGCAAACTGATGTCTGAAAGCTGCAGTGAAAAGCATACTTTTGCCAGTATGCTCGATCTTACTGACTGAAGGTAAAGCAATAAAAATTCAGGGGGCATTTTTGGTAAGTCACCTGGTTACGGGTGACATGAACAAAAGGTGACCTAAGACAAGACACAGACAAGGTTTGCAGTGAAATGAGAACGCTGACAAACAGCAGTAGCAGAATATCCCTACCACAGAATCTTTCACCTCTAAGCGAAAGCCGGGTGTGTAAACCAGTGTGACTCCAGCGATTTCAAGGAAGCCATGCCCAGACCCAACTGATCTGAACTCAGTGCCGATCCTGCCCTAAGTGGGAGGTTGGACTAGGTTCCTCAGGGATCCTGGGATTCTATGGTTTGCACTACATTGTGATTTAGCTGCTGACAGTACAATGTACAAGCATTTTTGTTCAACAACTTAAAACTCCTAGTGGGAAATATTCCTAGATAAGACTTATAGCTGACAAAGGAGGACAGAAAAGAGAGAAAAACAGGACATTTGGTGTTTTGTCCTCCTTACTGCTGAGGGAAAGCACTAAAGCAGTAGAAGTACTGACTGAGGACCCTATTCATCTTTGTATCACATCTGTAAGGAAGACAGTGTAACAAAAATTTTGCTAAGTCCACCTCACCAGGCATTTAACATTCCTCTGTGTATTCAGGAATTTCATAAATGTCTGTGATCAGAGAGTAGTTTGGTATGTTTATTTAATGAGGGATAGGTCTGTGGTCTGTTTTGAGTTTCCTGGGGCAAGAATGTGGGAAGTACATTTGTGTCATAGTAATCGAGCAGTCCAATTTGCATGTAAGCATCAATATTCCCATGGCACTTGATAATTTTTTAGGCAAATGATGCTGGAAACATTTTTTCCCCTAAAATATTCCTTTACTATTAGAATTTCCTCACAAGTGACTCAAGAGACATTGGTAATCATATAGTGCTTTCATTAGGTTAATTACAATTTATTTAGTGTTTACATTATTTAAAATTGTTATTTCAATTTTCCTTAGCAGTACAGGTTTAAAGGTGGTTCAAGAAAACTACTGTTTTGTTCACCAACATTAGAAAGCAAGTCATGAGATGAAAGATAATTTTATTATCTTTTGCTTTATTCTTGACTTCTAATTATTATTATAACGATGTCTATACAGCTAGATATGGGAAAACAAAACTATAAATGCATATTTTTCTAGCTCTTGCCTAAAAGCCAACTGTAACAAGGGTATTCAATACTTAATATTAAGACAAAGCATGTCATAAAGTCTGCTGTCATTAAATCATATGTATCAAACTTTATAACAAAGGTTGAGTGTTAAAGATGATTGTATTTGTATTTCCAATGCAAAATACCAGTACCTCTCTAGATAAACATCTGTTTACATCTAAGCATAATTCACAGACACAAATAACTATGCTACACACAGGAGAGAAATATACTTATTTAAGAAGTATTTTGTGGGGGGTTTGGCTTGCAAAATAACCTTAAAAATGTTAAAGCGGTGAATGATTATAGGGTAAGTTCATCCTTTGTCTGTATCATTGCTACTTGGCCACTGATAGAAAAAGCTTGTTATCTGCTTCATTGTTATAGATCACTAAGACTCAGAGCTCTGTACACTCAAAATTCAGCTCTCCAATATAGGTTTGTTAATAAACTGAAAAAATAATAATAATATTAATGATCCCCATAGTTTTGGGACAGTATCACAGGTTAAGTTAAAGCTGCCCCCTCATCAGATCTACATTAAAGACCTTATTGTTGCAACACCTCTGAACAAGTTTGGGCAAAAGAAGAATATATTTGTCCAGTTACATAAAACAATATGGATCTTTATGTCTTTGTCAAACGTGAATAGATCAATTTTAAAAGCACAAACTGATAGAATCTGTCTTAAATATGTTCTACAGAAATAGTACTACATCTTAAAAGTCAATGGCTAGTGACTGGAATTCTATGCATTAAGAACTAAGTATTCAGAAGTTTTCAGTAGCATATATGAATAAACACATGGGCCTTAAAACTTTTTGAGTGCTGCAGTATCATTGATTTCGGAGATAGTCCTGATTCACAAGCATGCAAGTGACAGGAGAGGCAAGTCCAGCAAAAGATCATGGAGAAATATAGATTTGAAAAAACCCAGCTATAGGCAACTTTTCTTCTGTGTAGGATAACATAATTTTGATGTATTGCTTTTCTTGAAGAGAAGAATTAATCCAGTGGGATTTGTTCAGGAAAAATGCCTTTTGAAAGTAGTAAACATCAATGTTTCAGTGTAAGAAGAAATCTATGTAGCTGTCATATGCAATATAAAAGGTTGGCCTTTCAATACACTTTGTATTCCTGACATGAAGATACACATTAATGTACTGGTTATAGTGCTCTAGTAAAAACATCTTTTCCAGTTCTTAATCCAGCCTCCTAGAAATGAGTGGCTGACACTAAAACCCTTCAAACAGCTTAGACTCTCAAGTGGGATTTGTGTTTTATATGTACTTGTCATTGTAATAGAAAACACATTGTCCTAACACCAGGTTCTTAAAATAAGTAGGGTCCTTTACAACGAATATAATTCCATGATTTACAAAGTAATGGCAATAAGGTTTCTCTTAAGGATGGATTTTAGCTAATCATGTAAAAGGATTTCATGTTTCGTTTAAAAACCCCCACACTTTTTTATGCAAATAAGGATGAAATGCAATGTTTATAAAAGCTTGGGTTGATTATGGAAATAGGTATAATTATGCAATAGGGCTGCGAGATTGTCTGTAGAATGTACAGTCAGAAACTTTATTGACTCCATTCAAATCTATGAACCCTGTGCATATATGCAAGACTGAAGACTTCAGTGGAAACCTCAGTAGAAAGCTGATCATTGCTTTCTTTATTCTGCCTTGGACTCTGTGGGAAAATTACTTTGCAGGGAATTAGAACCGGTGCCTGATAGAAGCGCATAGTGCTGTAGAAGTCTTTTTTAGGGCAAAATACAGCTGCCGCTTTCAGGATGGCTGCCATGCAGGGATCGACTTCCCCACAGCTCCCCGCGCAACACCCACTGCTGCCCCCGCACACGCTGACAGCAGTAACGGAGCGGGGAGCGGAGCCGAGATGCCATGGCCATGTGCTGTGGTGCTCCCTGTGGGAATGGGAACTAGATGTTGCTACCCAACTGATAATACGAGATGTCCACTGCCTGGCCAACAGCTGTGGTCAAATGGCTTTCCTCAGGTGGGATGGTCTCACTGTAACAGCCATGCACAGCTGCACCCCAAAGTTACGTCCTCTGAGGCCATCCCACTGGGCACACAAGACAGTCAGTAACAAAACCATCTATGGCTGGAGTCACTCAAGCTCCACCTACACGTGAAGAAAATGAACCAGTCTTGAATGGAAAGAAGTCCAAGAGGCAGGGGAATTGTTGTCTACACTCCCGAATTACCAAACTGATTTAGTGTTTAACTATTTCAAACAAATCTGTGCACAAAGTTTCGGTCAAGCTGACTCTTTAAAGTCATTGCGAACTAAGGGACTTTTAGTTGAGGAAGTCAGCCTTGGGAAGGATGGGAAACAAAGAACAGATGGTGACAAGAACACCATTATCTAAGTTATACATAAAGAAACCTCCAAGTGAGGAAGGCTCTGGCTGCGAAGGGAGACAAGATGATAAGGTGTTGCAATCCACAGGCATCAACAGAAAATTGAATTGATAGGGCAAAGATAATTGTGGTGGTGGGAGATCACGGTCTCCAACTCAAATAGCTCCCCTGAAAGTGGGCAAATCCCTGCTCGGAGGTGCATGTGGAGTTAGTAGAAAACTCCAGTGGTGCTGTTTGAGGATGCGTACTAATGTGCATTAGAAGCAAGAGACTTGTAGCCAGTCCTGTGTATGATGATGACTATGCAATGCCCTGTGAAGTATAAAAATCAAGCGAAGGAGGGGGAAGTTAGGGAAGACTCCATCATAACTTCTGGGATCAGCCAACGGGCTGCACCTGTCCTCTCCCCGACAGGGACGCCTACTGGGTAAGAACTTTATTCGAGGACCAACTCACGCTAGCTGTTGTTAGGTGTTTGGTTTTTCAGCTTGTTTTGCAGTCAGTGTATTACCACTGGCAATCCTCAAACCTTACCCTGCCACAAACTTGTACTTTGTATAAAAATCTTCAGCTGGAGTTCCTTTTGTATGAGTCTCCAGAGACTGGAGTAGTTGTTGTAAGGGCTGTGACTCAGGGATGCTGTCAGAGGGGTCCCTGAACAGGTTTGTTGAATCACCCCCATCACAGCGGGCTGCCAAAGCGCAGGTGGTGGGGCACAAGGGTCTCATCTTTCTTGGGAAACTGACAGGCTGATCAAATACAAAGGGTTTGAGGAACCCCCCTTTTTTTAATGTGACAGACTCAATTCCTAAGAGCTTCTGTCATAAGGCTAATAATCCCTGGTCACGGATTTAAGCACAGTTCCACTGAACATGTAATTACTCTAAACCGCAAGAGCTTGGATTGAAGACTGGTTGTCAGGTCACTCTGGCAATGGTCACCTCAAAAATGCCTGTGATAGTTGATAGAGGCTCATCAGTGAGGAAACTCAAAACACTTTTTAGCCTTCTTCAACAGCTTCAACAAATGCGGATCTACATATATCAAAAGCTTAGTAGGAAACCTTATCTTCATGAACTCTGGAAAATTACTATATAACCTCAAAAAGGGGGAAAGATCACTGCATGAGTGTAAGGAAGTCTCTATTCAGAAATTACGTTGTTATGTAACTTCTGTTCCTTAAAATCAATGGTAAGATTTAATTGCTCCACACAGACATTTTATTTATTTTTAAAAACCTGTTTCTACCTGTTGAAGCTGAGATCATAAGCATTCACAAGGATTAAATAGCTGAACTAATCTTATAATCACTGCCCTTCAAAGGGATAATCCTTTTCTCTTATTGTACCCTCTCTTCTCTCCAGCTTTTAGCACATTTATTTAGTTTTCTGAGTTAGCTTTCTGCCATTTCAACGATCTCATTTGGCTTACCAAGATGAACCAAGAGATGAGGCCCAGACAGAGGGAGGGAAGTGGGAGGAAGGAGTACCCATGGTCTGGAGTGAAAACAGACTTAAGGGGTACTGGGACTGTCCTTGGGGGGCTGTCTAACCATACCATACCCTGTTATAAATAGCTGTACCCCGAACTGCAGCAGCATTCAACACCCTTGAGATGACAAACCGGATATTTTGGTTGGGCAAAACTTCTACATTAAAGTGCCTATACGGCTTCTAATACTCAAAAGACCTTGTTTAGAGGTAAGCACGCTATGCTGAGGTGGAATGGAGTTCCATCAGTTAGACACATCTTGCTCTGTCTGTTTGCTTGAGGTGCTGCTGCTGTCCACCCTGTACACTAGAGTTCTCAACTTCAGCAAGACTCTATGAGACGTTTCGCTGAACATTCATCTGACAGTGGAAATCTGACAGAGTACGAAGGAAGCAATCAGACTAAATTCTAGCTCTCAAGGGGGGAATGCCATAAAGATAATTGATACGTTCGAATCAAACCTAGACATTTCCCTGGGTTCAATGGCAGCGTGTGTACTCAATCTGAAGTCTAAAATCTTAAAATAACTGCAACACATAAATGATATCTGGAGACATGTAGACAGGATACTTGATCAGATCCAATCATAAAACAATAAAAGATCACAAGGATCCAACTATCAGAACTAACATAGCCTTATTTGGTTTTTAAAGTATGTATTTAAAAGACTTTTAGCGGTTTCATTGGAGCAAGACCAGCAAGTGTAAGTTAATAAATGTTTCATACAAAAATAAATGGCAACTTTCTATTAATAAAGCAGACTCAAACAGCCTGTTTCATTGCAGCCACTGTAATGAATACATTCCACTAACAGAGCAGAATTTTCACTGATCAATGAAAATCCAAGAGGACTTCATGTCCTCTTTGCAAAGGTAAAAAAGGGGCAAAGAGACCACTTAGCCATCCTAATTGACAAGTCACGACCACTAACAGCATGGCTGTGGTAACAGTGTGGATCCAATGGAGTGGAGTTACTTGTTTACACTGGGACATGTTAAGGAAAAATCAGAATCAGACCCTGGGGTTTAAAGTCAAGTGCAAAACAGGGAAGGAAAAAAAACTCCTGGTGCATATTAACACAGTGTGGTATAGATCCATTGTCTATAATGCATTGGCTTGCTTTTAACTCTCAGCCTGAAACAAAATCAATTTCAATAGTTTGTGCTGGACAGAGACCAACTCTTAACCTTCTTTCTCCTCTTTCCTGCTGCCTAACAAGGCTACAAATAATGGTTTAAAATTACTCTCAAAGACCTGCCCACATGGCTTTCCAAGTAGAAACCAAAGTAACCTAAATGATCAAAAATTATCATTTGCATTGCAGGGTGAAATGTCCCTGAAACACATGAAAAGAAGAACAATGGGTAAAATTAATTCAGAAATACCAGTGCTCTACAGTCGCTGTAAGGGTCCTGTTTGGATTTGCAATCATGTAAAGCAAATTTAACAAGTCTATTTTAAAACAAACTCAAAACCAGGAAAGACAACTTCTCAGTAACGATTAATGTACTGCACAACACTTAACCATCATTCTGGCATTGCAAACCAGCTATAAATCTGGTTAACCAGCCAATTAAGCAGATTTTGTATCTGCTCTACATTGTTAGAGAAACAAAACAGCTGGAGCAGAACAGTTCTGATTGTGTGCAGATTAGGGTCGACAACCTTTTCTGATATTGTTATGTGAAAAACCACAACACCTTCAGAACACTCAGAAATCTACATGAAATTAATAATGCAAACCTAATAAATGTTTTTACAAGAGAAGCATGAAGTTTGGTTTTAAGACCTAATTCTCAGTTTGGAGTATATCTAAATGATGGTACTGTTTTATATCTGCTCTGCAGTTACAACACGCAACAACGCTGCCAAGTTTAGTAAAATATTTAAATATTTGCTGAACTTCAGGAGAAGGGGTCAATCATACACCTCTTATGTACATTGCTGAAGTAAAATTTATGCCTGGATATATACAACATTTATAACCAGAATATTATTCCTACTTCAGTCTTAGTGTAATTAAGCTTTTAATAGTTCACCATCTCACAGAATTTCACTCGTCAGGGCTGAAATTCTTCTATCTTCTTTTTTGTGATCAGATCAGAAAAGTAGTTTTGTTTGTGTTTTCACAGACATACCTGGATTTTTAAAAATTATGCCTGATAGTTTGCAGGATATTGGTTTGGCTTCCAATAGTTATTCTTACATAACTGTAGCATGGATCAGCAGATGTTTCCACACAAAACTTTTTACAGCTCCAGAAAGTCTTGGGTTTTAATGATCCATTATTACCAAAAGACCACAGATTAAGTAGTTAACTCAAATCTTAACTGTACTAAAGTGTTTTTTTGCAGAAACAAGATAGATAAAGGCAGCTTTGGGAATTAAAAACTAGGCTGTATTTTCCAGACAGAGACAGCCTAGAAAAAGACAGCTAGACAAAGAAACCTTTCACTGGAGCAGTCTTGGAGTATTAAATGTGAGTTTCATTGGTGTAACTGCTGTTTATCATTACTTTCAAGTATGGAAGGTGAGATGTGCTGGTTTTTATTCATGAACTGAGTCATTTATTGTAGACACACAAAGATGACACATTGTAGGTGTTAAACACACATTCAGATGTGTAAAGATTTAGATAAACAATGGGTTTTTACAAAGTTTTTTTTGCATATTATAAAACGGACATTGACCAAATCCAACTGAAGTCTCATGATATTGCTTCTATCACAGAAGAAAGCAGTTTTGCATAAGTTGTTTTATGTTTACATAAGGTATTACAAACTGTTAAGCTAGACTTTCTGATGAGCATAAGTGTCATACAGTGTCTTTAAAAAGTGATTAAACTGCCATAGACAGTCCTTGGAGGACGTGCTTACTTGCTAAAATGTTGAAACTCATGTAGAAATCTAACAGAACAGGCCTTTAAGCAGCAGCTTACTACACATGTATTAAAAGCCTGAAAAAAAATGACCCAAGATAAGGAATATCACCTTTTTATTTACTGATATTCCAACTCTGTAAGGATTTGATGACCATTAGTAAATTCAGTATGGATTTGCCAGGCAATTAGCTTTACAGCTGGAATAAAATCTTATTCTTCTGCATTAATGTTATAGCTATATCTAGGCTATATGAAATATATTGAATATTTGTAATTTAGTCACAAAATTAAGGGGGTTTGTTTTTCATTAAATTCTGACAACTGCCCAATAATGTCAAATTTATTTTGCACCTCAAAAAAAAAAATGTGAATGCTTAGTCAGTATAGTAAAAAACAGAACAGTGATGGTGGTGGTGATCATAGTAACTGATTTTTTGACCAACAAAAGATTAAAGATTTCCAAAGAAAATCTGACATGTTATATTGTCTAGGAAATTAAAATATTTCCTGGTTTTATCTATACAAGGCCTTATCTTCGGTTGAATTCTTACCTTAGAGTTTGCAATGAACACAATCCTATCCTATGCTAATAAAAGACTATCGTATTCATAAAGTACAAAGATAGATTAGATAAGAATTTCCCAACCTTGTCCAGTATCAGGTTGAAATGAAGGGAAATTTCTTCAGGGTTTGTTAAATGCATAATGCAAAGAAGAAAGTTAATTCTTGTTTTCAGTTCTTGCTTGAGTTTAGAAATGAAAGGACTATTGTTGAGTTCTCAAACCAAAACTAACTTTTTATGGACTCCTATTATATGTCACTTGTTTCATTTCACTGACACATAAGACACCTTTACTAGTGTCAGCTGACCAGAATCTGCAAGACAAAAAGAACCAACCAAGCAAACGATAAAAGGGATTTTTTGTTTTGATAATATGTACAGTTTACAATGCCTTACAATTATTTTCTGTGTATCTTGTCTTTTTGAAACCAGTTTGTTTTTTTCCTCTTAATGCAGGATTTCATTACCTGATGCTTTCGGACAGCTGTTTACAGAAATCCATCTCTAACACAATTTTAAGTGTTGTGAAACATGGACAATGTTTTTTCATCTGTGTTGTTTCATTAGACTGGGGAAAAGAATCAATAGTGCCTTATTACATGAAGACATAATGCCTCAGATTAAAACAGTGACATATTAGGTTAATCGATACGAAGCGAGTTCACATAAGGGTAGCTAAGAACAGAGAAGAGTGTGAAACACCAAGAAGCAGCATAGGTTTCTATTAGATTGCTGGAGAAGTTTTATGCTTGCTGTTTGGGACCTAGAAATTAGTTATGAATCTATAGTTTTATAAAATATGTTTAAAATTAAGTAACTGAGTCAGATTCCTTAGAAGGAAGAAACACGGGAAATGTCTAATACAGAGCAGCTTTAGACGCATTGATTTCTTTTTCTTATGTTGTCATCCATAATAATTACATTAATTTATTCTTCTAGTATGCGTAGTTATATGTGCATGGAAACTGCTATTCGATTTTCCACTATCTCATAAAAAATGTTTGAAATAAAAGAACAAATACTATGTGCTAAAAATTTAGAACAGTAACTTTCATTTCAAGTTGGTAATTAAAGCTATGCTAGTAAACTTCTCTCAGAAGACTCAGGCTGTGACTGGTACATCAAATCCTTCCGGAGTCCCTCTAGCTTATACAGAATTACGAAGGATACATTTCAATTCCACATGTTAAATTTGTAAAAGTTATGAAGAGACATTTTCCAAAAAGAATTAAGCATGTAACAAGTTGCTTCTTTCCAAAAGTTAATGAGGATCTCTAAAGGATATCTTACTCATATACATGCTGCCAGCTAAAACAATTCATCAAAACATACCTAAATCAACTTAATCTAGCTAGCTCTAACAATGAAACTACACCACTACAGGCTATGAGATTTTTCAAAAGCAAGTGAGGCTTCAGTCCCACTAGAACTGGTAAAAATTGAAAGTGAATATAGACATCCACTCAACAAATTACTAGATAATATAACCTCAGGGCTCTCTCATTTCAAATGAAATTATGACAATTTTATTAATCCCATCTAGTCATAATATATTATGGCTGAAGAAGAAGAAAAAAAGGCCCTCAAAAATATACAGTGGGACTTCTGGTAAGATCTCAGGAAATAGTTTACCTTACAAAAGGACAGTAAAGGAGAATTAATTTACTTTAGAAAACAAAAGCTGAGAGACAAATGCAGAAGCGAAACATTGACATAGGAGGTATTAACAAGCCTAACAAATAAAATAACCCAAAACCAAGTAAAAATGGGCCCAAACAGGAAAGAAGTAGCTATTAACTGAAGGGACCTAGCAGTGTTGTAGTGCATATAATAATTATAAAATACCACATACAAAACACTGTCAACTCACTCATCTTTTCTGACATGTGCAGCTCGCTGTTACAAACCAGAGAATAATTCAGTTGCCAAATTGAGGTAATACTTTCCTGGAAAGTATCTGTGTTGTGGGGAGATAATCCTTTCTGTGCTTTAAGGGAGAAGGTGTATGACAGGACTTTGTGATGTGTCAAATAGACTTCTTCACTTCCTCAGTATTATTATTTACCAGCATGATCTTCTGTTCTAGTTCTGTAATAGAAATACACGGATATGTGAAATGGCTGTCTATTTATATAGATGGAGATATACAAAGCCATGATTTATTCATCAGTTCAATAGTTTCATATGACAAGCAGGTATTTTACATTTCAGATACTAACTGCTGCTGCTGCAAGAAACAGAGTATACCTAACACTTTTCAGTACTGAGGATCATAGGCAAAGAGGATGGAAATGCCTACTGTTTTGTCCAATTAATGTTTTGGTTATGTTGTACACGCACAGCCAGAGTAGGAGGTTCAAGGTGTCAAGAAAATCTGTCCAAGTTTGCAGAATCAATGGTCACAGTTGTCTCCTCTCCTCCAATTATAGAGCCAGAACCTGCCATCAGAAGATCCTGATTCTCTGCAAGTCTGATCTAAATGCCCCAGAAACCAAAACGGGTGCTAACCACAGATGATTTGTCTTGCATCCTGAGCACTCAAGTTTAAAATACTGTATGAAATATGGGCTGTTACTTATCATTCATCATGCCCTACCATGGTAAGTACTCTTGCTTTAAGACTTTGGTGTGTGGAAGGGGTAGTTTAACCAATAGCATTGCAACACTATTCTACTGTCGTAAATCTTGGCTGCTACTGTGTTGAAGAGACAAAACAGTTCTACATTGAAAACATGGACAATGCTTTGTGGTTTTCTCTTGGAAACCAATATTGTTGGAAGAAATCTCCCGAGATCTTCAGCAGAGCAGCTAAATCTGTTTGGAAAACAAAGTCCATCCATGCCTAATACAATCCATGTGTAGTGTTAGAGTAACTGCAGATTTATAGTGGATCAGAACATTAGTGTTGTCATCAGCCCAAAGTGCAAGTTATTAGTTTAAGTCAGTTATGTCACGATGGAATCTTCTTCCCATTCTTGGCATTCATTATTTATTTAAACTTGGCATAAAGAAGCACTGGCTGTTCTGCTTGACAATCAAACCTTATATTAACTCTGCCTGGGAATAACTTTCCTGCCTATTCCGATTACAAGCAGTAGTTGGAATAAGTAGGGCTAAGCTAATTATTATAATTTTCTCATTGGGCTTTTCTAAAATAATGACTAATATAATAGAAATCACCTATGTAGTGAGAAATATGCAACAGATACTACTGTGCAAACCCCAAACATATATCTACAATTTAATCTGCAAAATCCCCATATAAATCATGCAACAAAATCCTGTAGAAACACACAATTTAGTATCTTTGAAACTAATTTCTGCATCAAAATCACATAGCTCTGTTGGCCCTGACATTCCTGGCACATCTACAGAATTAAACAGAAATAATATTTTGTTTGTATTTCTCCCTCACACTATAAACATTTGAATAATTACCAATTTGCATCATATATTAGCTCTCAGTAATGCTAAAAAATATGGTCCATCCAATGATGGCCAGTACATTTACTTCCACCTCCATTTCATCTTCCTCCTTCTAAAATACCCCGATTTGTACATTTTTTTTATGCCTTGTTCATTTTCTTTTAGAGTGATGATGGCCTCTTTCTGGAGTGAGTCAGAAGCTTAGCAGTGTTTTAAATGTAACTCCTTTGCCCAGTGTTGTTGGTAGTATTGAAGGCCAAGTTTAAATATCATGGCATTTTCAAGGTAACAAAGAAGCTCAAACTATTCAACCACCAACCCTTGCCTTACTGTCTACAAACCTTAGCATTATTAAGAAGTAACTCTCACTTATAGGATATGAGTCTAATCTAACGAAAAATTTATTATGAAACACAGAACCAGCTTTTTTCTTTCTATGTATAATTGCGTATTTTTATGTGTACGTGTGTATACGAATTTAGGAAATAGGTAAAATATGGATTTTTCTCATAGAATTACTTTAGACGAATTTTCCATTCAGCAGTTTGATGTTTTGATAAGCAAGTGTCCTTCACACCTTACATTCCTTCATGCTGTTAGATACTGAGTCAAGCTACAGATCTCTATGTCCATAAAGTTACATGCTCTAGCCCTTAACCCTTGCCCAATGTACTTTGTGTGATATCGTGGTGAATATCCAGAAGACAGAGTTAAACCAGAAGAAAGTTATTCTGCTTGATCTGCTCATCAGCAGTTTTTCAGAAGGTCATTTTCTACTGGTTTACATTACTGTACTGACTCATTGTAGAGACAGATGAGTATCTGTGCTGGCACAAGGAAAACAGCAGAAGAATATAATTAGATGTGTGCTTATTGAATTAAAGCAGATTAAAATGTTTTAACAAACATTGCATAGGTATAGTGAAATTTTGATGCTTATCTAGATTCCTGCTATGAGGGATTTACAGCAGAAACTTTATTTTTATTGTTATTTTTATGGCAAACTTTGGCAAAACAGTCCTTCAACTTAACTGGCACTTACTTTCTACTAGTGTAGTGTGATGAAGTAAACTTAACCCAACTGCCTGTCATGACATTTAAGTCAAAGTAAAAGAAATAAGACAGTGATGTAAGCCACATCTGATTTCCACACCCCCTCCCCCAGTGGACTTAATTCTGTTAAGCATTCTTAATTAATGCATTTTTATGTCAGATTTGATGAAAGATTTGCAGACAAATGTCTAAATTCCATAAAGCATTAAAATATATGGAAGGTATCAACAAATTTTGAGCCTATACGAAGAACTAATCCTTATACAGCACTCTGGTTACGTTCCTCTAGCATTGGT
Source organism: Falco naumanni (assembly GCF_017639655.2). Lineage (NCBI taxonomy): Eukaryota > Metazoa > Chordata > Aves > Falconiformes > Falconidae > Falco > Falco naumanni. Next base: position 11,093,186 of record NC_054064.1, on the reverse strand, counting down.
TCATCTTTGTTTTTGAGCTCAAATGTCTCAGAATTCACACAGTTCATACTGTACGTTCCGCACAGACTTACAAAGAAAAGAATAATACTGCTTCACTTCTGCAATAGAGCAAGCACATGGCTACAGGTAGGTGAAATCAACTGCATTTACAATAAAAACACAGGTTACAGTATTTTGAAGGGATTTCTGAAATGCATACAATATTTTCATCTCTGTAATATTTTAGTATCACACTGATTGACAACGCTTTGGAATTTATACTCTTGTCTTTCTTCATAGTGCTGAAAGGTCAGGCTTGAACATGAGCTCTACAAAAAGACTCAGAGCAATATACAGAGGATAATGTGTTAAATTAAACATTTGAGAGAAATTAGACTCATATAAGCAAGTCCATTCCTCTGTGAACCAGGAGGCATTACAACATATTATAGCAAGCACTGCTAAAAATCAGAAATTAATTCCTTATTTACCTCCATAACAAAGACTATGGAAAGATCTGAAAAACAGAAATAAATTTGAAGAAGCTAAGACATGAAGATGGATGAACACATTTTGATCTTAACTTGATTATTTAGAAAAAGAATCATAGATTCAGCATGACCATTTTCACCTTTAAGTAATATTTAATCTGATTTTAATAAGTAAAAGAAACTTTGCAGCACAAGTTGAGAATAAATGTCTTTGGCAGCCTTTTACAAAGTCAGTTAGGTCATATGGTAATTATTTTTTTAATAAAGGTACTTAAATTATGTTTTAAAGTAAAGCCTAAGCAGAACTTAAGATAAAAATATGTTTTATATAAGACAAACCTTGTTTGTAAGTGAGTGAGAAATCAAAAGCTTGGAGAGATTCATTAGAGTGGAGGAAGGGAGAGAAGCACTTAAAACTACATAACTAGATGAAGAGTCAGGTCTAAAAAAGCCTACATCATGTCTGAAAGATATGAAGATCCTGAAAATTAATTACTCACCACATGAACAATAACATCTGAAAAATGAGTTCACAGAAGAAGTGGACATGAGGGGATGGTGGGGTGGTGGTGGTGAGGGGTGACACCAAAACCAAAAAATACTCTGCCAGAGCAAAGATACAAACTCATTCATGACATACTAAGGGTTTTTTGACCTGTTCAGAATTCAGAGAACTTGCTTTTGAATTAAAGTTGATGGAAGGCACCTTTACATCAACCTGTGAAATTTATGTGTGGGAAAAAGAGCTACACTAAAGCAGAGTGGTGAAAAATTGACAAGACTGGTATCAAGCTGCCTAGCATGTGAAATAGAGAGTAAGAAATGGGAATATTGCATGTCAGCTTTTAGTAGTCTGGTATACTTTCTAAATCTTCCAATGGATAGCTTCATAAAAGTTATGAGGCACTTAAAGGTGTAGAAAGGTAGGGGGATAGACAAAAAAGTGTTATCAAGCTAAGTGCCTAACTCTTTCTGATCAAACCTTGAAATGCCCACAGTCTTGCAGTGGAAGTACCTAAATCTTCTCTCTAAAGTAAAATCCATCAAAATATCTAAGGGTTTTTTTTAATGCAGAAGTTTATTTTGATTTAAATAAAAACTAGAAATGTTTTCAATATAAAGAACGCAAAACACCTACAAAAGATGGAACCAAAGACATCAGCACACAAATTTTCTCCTGCCTACTATATCTTAATTTGTGAGGACACAAGCATTTTCCACCTAATGAAATTATTTTTTCGATGGCAGCAAATTCTGTCTAGTCTGTTCCAGTCTCTAGAAATTTCTTCCCACCCCTGGTGAAGCCGGGCTAGCTGGCACCGTCCCTTCCTACAGTCACACTGTTTCTCTACACAAAGCGTAGGCTGCCAGATTTGTGCTATGACTCTTGCCCACTGTATCCTGCAGTGTCTGAAACCTCCTCCCTTGACAGGCTTAGTAGACCCCCTGTGAAAAAAGTCACTTGAATTTCCTCATTCTTACACTTCATATAGATTGAAAATGTTTTCTTCAAAATTATATATAAACTGAACCTGAATAATGGATTCTGTACCTGTCAGCAAAACTGCTTATGTCCAAACCTGTACACAATAGGGATTTTTTGCCTGCTTTTAGCCTTTTGGGTTGTTTGGGTTTTTTTTACACTGCTATATAAAATAAAATTAAGAGGCATTGGTTTCATAAAACCAATTGTATTTCCCCCAAATTCTACATTTTTTTTCTAGTACATTATATGAAGTGATACCGTACTTTCATTTCAGCATAGCGGAGTCTCAAAGTACATGTACAAGTACTTGAAAATAGGGAACACACACATGGACTTAGAAAACTATATTATATCATGCCCTCATAAACAGAGGAAGGCTAATCAAATCCATAACTGGTTTGGAAGTACCCATTGACTTGTAGACTCTGATTTATTTTAGTTAGAATAGAAATAGTGAGTTTTATCTAGAGTAGTTTGACTTAGATTTTCTGCTGGAATTACTCATGGAAACAAATGAAATAACATAAAGGACTGAGGTCTTTGTAGTATTTTTTCTTTATAGAGCTATATTTCTGTTTTAGTGTAAATCAAAAAAGTTATCTAAAATAACATTGGTTAGTAATTCCTATTGTAAGTTATTGCTACCACATGAAGAAAACAGCAATAGTAATCTTTGGAATCAATTCTTCCAAACTTTAATTTATATATTTCATCACAGAGTTCTTACTTCTCTGATAAATGAAAACCTGCAAGTGAACAAAAATTGACTTAAACCAGGGTATGCAAAATTAACCTTGATTTGTCATGTACCTATCATAGGTGGCTAAAAATTTAATTAAATGTTGGTCAACAAAATAACATTTTTATTAATATCATGAATTTAACTCTGCATTTTACTTCAAAAAATGTTTGCAGCTTTCATTAGGTTATTTTTTGAATTGGAATAAAACAGATTCAGCTGTCAACTATTGTCAAAGGCAGAACTGTAGATCACGAAGCTTTGTCTCAGCTACTGATAAAACTGAGCATAATAACATGAAGTTCAACACAAGCTGTGAGACTTGAGATAACCACTCTGTTGCTTAGTTTCCAAAGTTTCATGCCACTTCCCTTTTTTGAGTAACATTTTCACATTCCATTAAATCCAGGTTAACACACTAAAGCAAAGCTATCCCCAAATATGAAAAGGTGAGTTTGTAAATAACCTAATTGAAGTATTCAAATAACTTGCTTATACTCCAGTGACTCCTGAACCCAAATCTTAATCCCACTACAGCTGTCTGTTCCCAGTCACTTACTCTACAGGTGGTTTCCTACAAACAGCCCATACACATCATATTTTCTCTCAAATGATTGTGTGATCTGGGACTGCTCTTTAACGACAGTTTAAAAATATTTTATGTTTTGCCTGTTTTCAAGTTGCTGTTACGCTATTTATGTACACCTAGCTGCTGCAATTTATCTTTCATTTTATTTAGTGGATTTGAGCTGGTGATCTTGTTTTCACTAGTAAACCATTAGAAGACATTCAAACTCATTTAATATATGTTTGCAACATTTTTTTCCCCATTTCATGGATGAAGTGCAACCAGATATGCCTAAATTGGGAAGTTCTACACGTCTAAAGGTGTTTTCTCTCTCATACTATGATAATTCTTTGATAATTTTTTATAAAATAAAAAATGTAGCAGTCCAAAGATCTGATAAATTATGCTCATTTTCTCATTTTGCTTTCTTACAAGGTGCCAAGGAGTTAAAGGTTTTTCTGCCATGTTTCTCTCATCCTCTCTCCTTCCTACCCATCAGACTTCAAACATTTAACAGGATTTTGAAACTTTCCCATTAGAGAATACAAACTGTTTTGATGGTCAGTTATACTATCCAATTTATTCATCAGTTTCACTGAAATTAGTGAGCAGCTCAGGCTCTTAAAGACCTTACTCCATCATTAACCTGAGCAACAAAAAAAAAAAAGAAGGGAGAAGAAAACCCCAGATTGTATTACCGGTACTGTAATATTTGCATTACAGCTAAGCATTTTATTAGAAGTGAGGACTCTTCACTCATTAATTTTCTGTCATTCTTTGAAAGCACTGAAGTTGAAACATCAAGTTCCCTGGTTTCTTCTGTCTCGATGTTCTCAAGAAATAGAGCTCTGGCAGTTTCACTGCAATCAAACTTTGCTACTGAAACACGCATTTCATTAAATTACTAGAAAAAATAAAAATAAAAACAAAGCTGGCATGAAATTAGGTTACACAGTATGAAATTATTTACAGCAGCCCACAAAGTCCTACATCAGGGAAAGTCATAGTGCCTGAGTCTGCAGAATTTATGCAGCTTGACTGTATTACATCTGGAGGTCGACAGCTGGTTATTATGTACACCTAATTTATCCAAGCAGTAAACACCACAAGTAGGGAAATCTATTCACCTAAGGCTTATGGTTCAATTGGTTTAGTATTTTATGCTGAAAATAAAATGTAGAATAAATTATGAGCAACTCTTCCTAATATTTCCTCAACAGTGCATGCCAGCTCCATAGTGTAAATGCACTAAATGAAGTGTCTTTGACCTAATTATGAATCTGGCAATGAACCCGATTCCTGACTGTTTTCCAAAATAATTACAATAACAAATTAAAATACCATTTATTCTTACAGAAATGACAAAAGGTAGCGGAACAGTTAAACTACAACTGATAGCAAGTGAGTACTTAGGGTCTACAACAAGGAAAAAACCCAAGGAAACTGACCTTTGTTAGTGTGATACTGAAATTACTTTAATATGGGCTAACTGTATTGCCAAGAATACTACTAAGAAAGCTGTATGACAGAATGCTAGAAATTAAACTCTGTCTCAGATCATATCCTAAAAAACTCATCCACTCTTAGAGATGAGAGTTCTGCAGGAAGACAAAAGCAGAAGTTTATTCCCCCTTCTTGAACCTTCTTAATCTAAATATAAATCTGAAGGCACACAATTGTCTTCTTCCTAAATAACCAGAAGTATTTCTTTTGTGTGCTATGTACTCATTTGTAACAGCACAGGGTCTCTAAAGAATGTGCCATAGCAATGGGCCAAGGAAAACAGAGCTTCTACATAAACAGTAAAGCACATGGTGAAGTTGTAGCCAAGGTATGAAAACCACATCATTAGGTTCTTGTTCAAAAAACACTTAAGAATCATTGCCAAGTTCTTGTTCAAAACACTCTTACACACGTAAGTTCTTCCTTCTTCAGTCCTTAAAGACTGTTCCAAGTTTGACTGACTGTACTAGTCAAAAATGTATGTTTAAATGTTGTCTTAAGCAAGGGTGCTTATTCATCAGTCTCAAGATTTCCTCCAAAACCTCATGGAATCAGTAACAGTTGTGTAATTGACCTTAATGTTTAGTAAACTAGAGCTGTAAATAGAATAAGTACAGGCTAAGAAATACTTAGAATTACTAAGAAATAGAAAAACTATTCCTCAAAGATGACCCTTGTTACAAAACTTGGTAACTGTGGAAGTTTATAAATAGAATGCTAAAGGCTGGAAACAAACCTTCCAAAACTGTCTGGGGGCAGGGGGGGACAGGGCAGGAAGGGAAGACAGATTTAACTAGAGAGCAGAGGGTATTTATGGATTCCCATTACACTTCTTGGGGAAAAAAACATGGCAGCTGATCACCAAACACCATTTAGCTGGAATCTACAACTTACTGTACAATAATAAGTTACATACCTATGCAAATTTCCATTCTGGTATCTCTCAGCATATGCAGTGACTTAAACTTTGCAATGGCTTTTTGAGGATATGGCTAAGCATAATTAAATAAAAGAAAGCCGACTACAAAAATAAGCATTTGGAGAATGAGATTCTCCAGAGTTCTCAATCTCACTGGAAAACTGCATAAAGGCAAATAAGCCAAAGCCTTTTTTGTACCCATTTAATTTTAATGAGAGAAAATACACGTGTATACAGAAAGGCCAAGTAAGTTTCTGTCCAAATTACTTCCTGATTTAATAATAATTTTTTTAGCTTTCTCACAATTCTCAGTGTGCAAATGGATTAGTCTTTTTTTGGGCTTATCAGGCTTGTGCAGGAAATAGGGTATAAAAATCTACAGTGTTATATCTTTTGAAGAATAAAGATGATTTGCTATCACTGCTTCCTGTAGCCACAGGTCTTCACTCTAAAGGAATAGGAACCAATAATTTTATAGAATACTTCCTAATTTTAGAACAGCAGTTAAGTACTAATTTTCAAATTATTCAAATTTATTTTTATTGTACCAATAATTTTGGAAAATACTGGGTTCATGGGGGAGAATATACAACAGGTGTTTTTTTTTGAAAAATTTGGGAAGAAATATAGCAGTAAAAACTGAACACCTGCCCCCCCCCCCCCCCCCCCCCCCCCCCCCCCCCCCCCCCCGGAATGAATTAGTGAATTCATCCAATATTCAACTACCATCAAAGGCAGGTCATTACTTTGCCAACTTGAACTCCCCGAGATTGCTAAATCAAGCCATCATTTTTTATTCTATCAAACAGATGTGCTAAGAAATATAATGATAGCCAGCCTAAAATTCTGCTGCCTATTGTTGCTTCATTATGCCATTACATTTCTTGTGAATATATTTCATCTTCATGCAAGTGTTCACCCTTGTGCTCAGCTTGTTGCTCCATCTCAGATATCACTTAGTCAGATTGCACATATTTATCTTCTTAATGTTACCTCATAAATCATTCTCCAAGATAAAAATTCTTGAGTTTCTTCATTCTGATCTCACATTTGGCTCAAGTCTTTTCAAGCAATTTACTTCTATTTGTTGCCATTGAATGCAACACTCTAAAAATCTTAACAATACATTGAAAAAAAAAAAAGCTGCTCTTTGTGGTTGACGAGTGAAAAAACATTCGCTAATAGTCTTTTTTTTTAAAAAAAAAAAACCAGCAACTGAAGCCTACAGCAGCTTCTGGAGAAGTTCCAAGCAATCTCTCCCATTACCATAAATATTATCTGCCTATTACTGTGTATGCCTGTTATTGTCAATGGGGTGCAAATAAAACTGAAAGTATGTTTATGCAACATAACAGAGAATGGAAAAAAGCTCAAAATACTTTTATTTGAATATAAGAGTTTTATAGAGTGCAAACTGTTGGTTTTTTCCTCTTAAAAAATAATGCTTCTAAATATATTTGCATTTACTTATTGTAATTTGCTAAATTAATGATTTATGTTTGTCTGCACAGTTTCCTACTACTAGCAGAAACTTTTTAAATACACACTTCACAGTAATATATTTAGCATGTCTTTACAGTTACAGTAAAAAAAAAAATCACAAACATTAGCAAGTGGGAGAAGTATAATCAGGCCATTTACTTCTTCATTTGAATGTGCTGTATCTGTGTGTCTTCTGAAAGAATTTGTGCTAGGATTGGTATCAGAGACTCTGCTTGCTCTCCAGCCACAAGGAAGAATGGGTATAGTATTAAAAACTTGCACTACAATAATCAAGGGACAAGTACTTTATGTACTATGGCAAGCTTAGCATTCTCTACCATTCATATTCAAGAAAATGTTTTCTACACAGATGTTCAAAACAACTATAGGGAAAATGTGACGTTTGCTAGATAACATTCTGATCAAGAGGAAGCTATGGTAGCTTTCCTTTGTTTTCCATGTGTGCTAGAGACACAGAACACACATAATATTACAATCAGATCCCAAACTGCATTAACACAGGTTAAGATGGGGAGAACCTTGCAAAATATTAAGGCTTGCATAAATTCAGTTATTCAACTTCTGTACTGAGAGTGCTACTGCCTCCTCAATCATGTACTGCACAACAGTTCTGTGATGTGCTACAGATACAGTGTTGTTACTCCCCTTTGGGAACTCAGGAACTGTTTCAGGAGATGTCAAAATGAGATACATCACTTAATAAATAATCGCAATCTATTAATTCAGAAGTATGTTGTGGGGACTAAGTGTTAAAAGATTGGCCGTCTACACTTTTATCAGGACCTGCAAAGAATAATACTCAAAGAATGCCCGGAAAATAAAGCTGAAGCTGACAAAAACAGGAGTCCCAAGTGGATTATGTGGGAAGTTCTCTTACATTTTGGGGGAAACTGTCAGAACTGTATGTTCATCTGGAGTGTCTGTACGCTAATGTGTGCAGCAGCTTCTGCATGCAACATTCTCTCTATTCCAGCCGAGGACCACAGAATGGGTAGCTGCCATTCATGGCAAAGCTTTATGACAAAATAAAACTAAATCAGTCTGATTTCACTCATCTATCATGACAAAAAGAAATTATGCCAGAATTCTAAACTGGAATTATCATAATAATCTACGAGTTTTGGTCCTGGGAAATAAGTTATTCTTACTTTGATTAAACTTTCACTAATGAAAAAATCCAATAAATACTGAAGACAACACGTAATACAGAAGACTGAGCTAACCCCCAAAATAAAATGTGAGCTGTTGTACAGATCCTCCAAGAAACCAGGATAAATCAGATTTTAACATTTAATGTACCTTTCAATTAAGAAGTGAACAATCAGAATTCAGCTCTGCATTATTTTCTATGGCCTTCAAATGGAGCTCAAAAATATAACTCCAAGAAATTAAAGGTGGAGATACCCCTAACATTATACAGTGGAAAGCCGCCAATATTTTCTGTTTTAAAGCATCTCCATAAAATACCTTTTGGGAATACCTCTGCATCTTTCACATGCTGCCAAATAGGGTCATTTTTAAGGTCTTGCTTTTTGCACATATACACTTACAAACACAGCTACAAGTCTTTTTTTTTTTTTAAAAAAAAAGATTTCAGTATGTGCTCAAGACACTGGCAGTCACAACAGATCATAAAAGTAGTATTTTAAAATAAGGAAGATTTTATCATAAAGAAGTATTTTACTACAATATTAGAATAATTTCCTGTTAATGTCAGTATAAGACAGCAGGCATTGTGCTTTAAAAAAATCTGTGGGATGAAATACAAATCATTAATTTTCTCCAAGTACTAGTTTAGATTTCATGTACTCTGCCTCAAAATATTATTCTGCTTTAGTTTCATCATACATTTTCTATTAAATTATCTTATACAAACTAACCAGTACTTCTACCTACAATACCAGTGAAATATTTTTGTTTCTTTTCAGAATACTGCCAACCATATTGTGTAAGTCAGTCACACAGAAGAGCTAAGTAATAAAAAAATGATTAATTTAATAATAAATGTAATAATAAATGTAATTAATTCCTTGGGAAAAGGAGAATAAAAATACCTTGAAGATCAGACAAAGCCTTTCACTGATTTACACACAGGCACATATCAATATCCAAATTGATGCCTTTGAACAGCTTACTAGTATTAAATGGGACCTTCTTTAGCTTAGGCTATAAAATCCTATAGCAAACACAATGAAAAAATCTGGATTATCCTTTAGAAGTGGGGTCTGTCTGTTTGTACTCATTGAAATTATTAATATAGACATTACTTTAAAAAATAAAGATGAGATTTGAACTTGAAGCAAAGCCCTTGATGGGTCAACATTGTTCAATCAAAAGAACGCATAGAATATGTTCACTTGCAAAAGCATAGAATATTATGTTTACTTGTCAAGGTTTCTAATTTGTTTTCATTAGCATTAAACCACACAATATAGAACATATACGAGATATATATGCCACATATTATATATATATAATGTATATACTTTCATATGTAGAATAACATATAACACATGTTACTGTGTTATATATAGCTGTATATAACATATCTAGCTTAAAACATAATATGTAACTTGTTATGTTTTCATATATGCTATAACAGGTTATATCTTTACATATTTTATATGTTATAACTCATGTGTGCAATGCAGATTTCTAGCAGAGCACCTGATGTTTGAAAAACTAGTTACAATTTTTTATGATTTTAACAAGTTCATCCTCAAAATCTCTTCCATTAGTCTGCTAAGGCTTTGTTTAGAACTTGCTGGAATTGACGCAGTTTTCTGTTCTTATTTTCCGGAAATTATTTCCACTGTAAACTTTTAAGGTAAAGATCTTTATTCTTCTGATTAACCTGCTGGATAAATTTTTCTGCTCTGTCACTCCTCTAGCATTTTTTGTTAATTGTGTTCTACGTTAACTCCAATATAACATCAAATGCATTGACTGTAAACAACCCCTTTACTGTCTGGAATCATCAAGCTGGTTAACCAGGTTAATGTTTTATCTGTTACTTTTCATTTTCCTTTAAGCAGTTTCTTGTCTTAAAAATTCTCTAGGAATGAAGTTACCTGGCTGCTTCTTTTATATAAAGACGTTAAATTTGAGTCTGTTATGATCTCTAGTACATCTTAAATCAGATCTAAATTGAGTGCTACATCTCCTCTTGAAGATTTTTTCTGACCGATTACTCCAAAAAGCACTGACTTGAATTTTAGGTATGACAGAAGGAAGCATTCTGTCCTGATATGACATTTATCCAAGATTTATGAAGTTAACTGAAGCCTCCCCGTTATTACTGTACTTTGCAACCTTCTTACTCTTGTGTTTCATGTTTTTTGTCACATCATCATTACATGGTAGAAAGTACAGACCTGATGCAATTCTCTCTGTATTTGGATTTAAATCCATTTAAATCCATAGAGATTCTATAGTACTACTGAAACAGTTACCTTAACCATCTTATCTGACTATGTTTTAATATGTCATGCCAGTCATGAACTGTAAAATACACCACAAGGTTAAAATGAAATGTCTACTTTGGAATTATTATATCAAACATTCCTAGCAAGATTACTATTTTATCACTGTGCTCATTTAAATGTACCCAATTTAATTCAGTCATTCAAGGACAATAGTCTAAGTATGTAGCATTCATGCAGAAGTACACATATGCTGGTCTATTTACATGTCCTTTTCATAACTGAAACTGTAAAAATGTTCTTTGCTATTTCCTACTCTTTTATTGGTTTACTTATTACCTGTGTCCTCTACTTTTTTCCTAGAATACAGAGGATTTAGAACTTAATCCTGAAATTGTAGAGCCTCATGTACAGTGTGCTATTTTGTCCAAGCACCTTCACCCAGAACTTGCTTTAAACACATTTAAGTATTTTCTTTTCATTTATTTACATGCAATTTACATCCCTCACCTACATGACAGTTTCCTGAGTTCCTGATAAAGCTGTATTCCTGTTCATTACAATATTTTCTCAAATATCACTGAAATTCCATCTTGGCACAGGGTTTTGCCTCAGAGACAGGAACACAGAAAATTCTAGAGACTGCTATGCCATCTTTACCTACCAGATAACAAGCTAAATTTTGCTTTCATGACTACTGTGCTATTTGAAAATAAAGCTGGTACCCATGCTTGCTACAGCCATTTAAGATTATCCCTTGCTAAGTTCTTTTAGATCTTTTAGTTTGCTTAGCAACCAAACTATCAAACTTCTCAGTGACATCACAAACCTTGTTGTTTATACATGTCCAAAAATGTAATCTCTTAGTACTACATCTTCCTTCTATCAGCTGGAATCCCTGATTGCCAGACAATTATTACTCATCAAGCCATTATAGGGCTGCTCTTCAGCACCGTGGGGAAGGGTGCATTGGTGAGGTGGAAAGGGAAAGACTGGGAGCCCAGAGAACCACTCCAGAACGTTCACTAATATTTTGTCCATGTACCTTTCTATATTTCAGCTCTTCCATTGCAACTGGGTTGGCTTTAAAAAGTAATTCTATTTCCAGAGGGCTGTAAACTACCTGTGCTGCATTCATGTGTACACCATCTACTGACGTTATGGCTTTGTAAAGAATTTAGGGCTCCTTATAAACTCTGAAGAATTTGGGGGATCATTCTATACCACTAGATTTCCTGTTTTGACAAAAGTAGATTCAGCTGGCCTCTGCAGATGTTACATGAGACAGGGCCTTCCTAGGAAAAAGTCAAATAGTCATCCTCTGCATTTTGAAAAATGTCAAATATTCTTTCACTGAAATACAGTAACATACATTTGCTATTTTCAAAAGCATTAACAGAGTACATAGCACTGGAAGATAAAAAGAACACAGAATCCAGCAGTAATTTAATATAATTTCTGCTTCCAGATAAATGAGACCAAGAATGGGGCAAGGGGGAGAAAGAGAGAATGAGAACAACCCACCCACATCCATAGCCAGCTGTTCAGTTACAGTACACAGAACTACTGCTGTTTTCCAAACTAGAGCTTGTCCTCCACTTTCAGGTTTGGACATAATCTTCTGAGCTTATAAGAGTTGAATAGAACAAATTATTAAGTATAATAATATTATATAACTACTTATTATGCTGAGATGAAAGGTTTCCACATGGAACACATAAATCTATAAAAACACGGCTCACCTTTAGGGTCCCAACTTGGAACATTTTGTACTTAAGTACACGAACATGCTCTTCCTAGCATCTAATGACCCTACCACTGTCATACACGTGTTGGTAGTTTCAAGCTACAACGTATCAAAAAAAACTGTATTCCAAAGCATTTCACTTGGAAATACATAAACCTCAGGCATACAGCCCCCCCTTTTCACCTCTGTGACTGACTGCATTGCCCTCAATTTCTTTGCCTTCAGCACAGTTCTCAAAGAGTTTTGTTAAAACTGCATTGTTCTCTTACAGCTTTCCTTACCTAAACACTGCTACTAGCTTCAGAAATACCGTTTTATTAAACAGTTTGGGTTAGGCAAGTGGTAGTTAAAAGCCTTACAAAGCAAATCTAAACCATGACTGCTAGCTGAAGAAATTTCAGAGACATTGAATAAAACAAAAACAAACAAACAAAAAAACCCAAAGAAAGCCCCACCAACAGATCTGAAAACATCATGTGAAAGCCACAGCTTTATTTATTTACAAAATATTTTTAAATACAGAAAATATTAATTCATTGAAATGGAAACTTCTTGTTGAAACTGATACAGACCACCAAAAATAAAACACTGAAGACCAACTTTCTGGTTCAGCAAACCAAAAAGAAAGCAATCATAGGATAGTCAGGCAGTTGTTTTAGAAACACTCACCCAGGGAAGGGGAAAATCAGAAGCAAATCCCTGCTCTAAATCTGGCCAAGGAGGCAACTCTCTCACTTACCTTTCCCAGGAAATCTGCAGTTGTTACAATGTAATTTTCTCATGCAATTTAAAAAAAAAAAAAACAAAAACAACAAAACACACCACAAAACAAAAGAAACCACCACCAAAAAAACAACCCCAAACCTTCCTTCAGGCTGCATACAGAGAGCTTGGTACACAGGGAAACCAACTTAGTATTGACATCTTACCCTTCAGTTTCTAGGGAGTGACAGTAATTGAAAATGAAGTGCGAGTTAGGGTTAAGTGAGTGATCCTCATCAGCGCTTGGTATATTGTCTATATTGACTTCCTTCCCAGGGTAAAAAGGTCCTGGCAAGAGTAGTTTGTGTTACGCTGCACTTTTTTTTAAATGACAGTCATACAGTTTAAGACGTGGTTTTATCCATGTGTCCATTGCAACAAGTTATCCGTGGTTGCTATCATGTCTATTTTGTAGCATTATAGAGTATTTTCTCAATTTCTATTTTTTAAACATGAGTGACTGAATATATAATGAGAATCTGCTCTTTCACTTTGACAAAACTTGCAATTATTGCTGGTTCTGGTAGGCCTTTGGAATAAGGAAGATATTTCCAGTGCTGAACAGCTGCACTATGTATTTTGAAAGCATGTGACCAGACGACAGTACCAGTCTTCTCAAAGACATCACTCAGTCAGGATTACAGCGCAGTCAAGATCATAGCATTGAAACTCACATGTTACCACGTGATTTGTAATAAAGAAAAAGTCTTACCAGAATTAAATATTATCAGTTCTGAAACACTGAGAGAAAAATATTCCCTACATGATACTACTTTGGACCTCAAGTCTAAAATGATAGAACTTGGACAGACTTGTTTTAAACTGTAACATAGACATTCTGAATACCTAACGAGTAATTTCAAATTAAGCTCACAATTAATCTTTAACTTGTGGAATTTTGACTAAGCAATACAACTAGGAATACACTATTTTAGAGACACTCATAACCGTTTCCAAGAACTACACCTGAAATTGCCATTTTCATCCCTAAGATCTCATTCTTCCTGTTCCTCCATGAATTTCTCACTTAGTTGTGCATTTTGTCTCCTGTCACCTTGCAGTAGCTTATATAGTCAGCTACCATAATGCAGTAGTTTATTTCTCCTTGAGAAAGAGAAATTATAATCTACAGATATGTATTTTACATGTAAATTATAGCAATAGCTAGAAATGCTCTTGAAAAATGGAAGTCAGTAGGTGAAATAAAGTCCCTGTTTGTACATAACTCTTTCACATGACATAAATAAGAATGCAGCAGTGATACCAAGCATCTGAATATTGTAAGTTCTGAAGAAAATTCAGTTGGGCCACACATTGCAGACTGATGGCAAAGCTGAGAAGTAAAGGGCACAGATTATGTCAAAGAGTGAAGCCAGAAATAGAGTATGGCAATAGTTTTGCCAGTTCACTGACATTCATGACATTAGGATCACAAAGGCCATATTGATTCATCAGAACGTAGGTTTGGTTTAAGTATTTATGGAATAAGTACAACATTTTCCAACTTATTTCTATTAGTCACATACATTTGAGGGGGTAATTTAAACACCTTTATGACTGCCCTACAGGTCTCCAGTGTGTTTACTTGATAGAATGCGTTCCTTTGACTTTCCTGTTCTGTTTGTAAAGACAGCAACAAAAGAATAAAAATACATAAATTCCAAATAGCAACTCCCTGTAGTTTGTTTTCCATTACACAAATTGATTCATAATGCCTGTAAGATGCATTTCACTGTGGAACTCTGTACTGTTTAAGCACTCAGCATGCTCCCACTCCATTCTAGCTATAAAACCTTGCATTTATTTTAGTAGCTTTGACTGACTGTACCCTTCAGCAACAGAAAGTTTACAATTATAACTCCTACATTACGGATCAAAATCACTGAAGTCTAAGACATGAAACTGTGGTGAAACAATTCAAGGTAACATTACGTCCCCTCCTTTTTTATGGTTAGGTAATTGATACATATCTTTAATTTTTTTCAAATGCTGCCTTTTTATTAGAAAAGCCCCTGAGCAGGGTCAATTAACAATTAATTTTAAAAGTCTGGAAATATTTCAGTGAGTTCTCCAAGTGAACTTTTTTTCTCATAAACAGGGTTTTTTTATTATTTGCCAAGTTAGACTAAGTTTAATATAACCAATTTTTAATGCATAAATTCTAAACATTTTCAATGAAATGCATATAACCAGCATTAAAATAAAATCAAGGTCATAGAATGATTTAGGTTGGAAAAGACCTTTAGGATCATCAAGTCCTATCGTTAACCCAGGACTGTCAAGTCCACCACTAAACCATGTCTCTATGGGGCCACGTTTATGTATTTTTAGACACCTCCAGGGATGGTGACTCACCCACCTCCCTGGGCAGCCTCTTCCAATGCTCGACCACCCTTTCAGTTCAAGAAATTCTTCCCAACATCCAGCCTAAACCTCCCCTGGCACAACTTAAGGCCGTTTCTTTTTGCCCTGTCACTTGTTACCTGGGAGCAGAGAACAACTCCCCCCTGCACCAGGCAGCTGTAGGGAGCAAACAGCCCCCGCCTCCCCCCCCCCCCCCCCCCCCCAGGCTGAACCCTCCCTCTCCCCCATCCCCCTGCCCCTCCCTGGACACGCTCCAGCCCCTCCATGTCCCTCCTGCAGTGAGGGGCCCAAAGCTGAACCCAGGGTGCCAAGCACAGGGGGACAGTCCCTGCGCTGGCCCTGCTGGCCATATTGTTTTGGACACAAGCTAGGATGTTGTCAGCCTCCTTGGCCACCTGGGCACACTGGGGGGCTCATGTCCAGCTGGTCATCAGCAAGCCCCCCCCCCCCCAGACCCTTCCCAGCCTCCTGCCCCCACCTGCAGCTGCCTGGGGCTGGTGTGACCCACAAGCAGGGCCTGGCCCCCAGCCAGGTTCAGCCTCATACAACTGCCATCAGCCCACCTGCCCAGCCTGTCCAGATCCCTCATCCCATGTCCATTCATGACGAATGAGTATCAGCAAAATTTTTTTTTCTAGAGTAGTTAAACCTCACAACACAATTTCCTCATGTTTTTCCTGTGAGTTAAATGGTAATAATAAATACAAACCATTCCGAGTTCCTCTTACAACTAAGACCATTTTAGTTAAAATTCTTTATTCACATATTCACAGAACTAAAAAACCTAGATCCTATTTTTCCTGCTGTCAAATTCCCAGCTAGAACTTTCTAGCTGGAAAATAGACAATTTCTGTACTCTGGTTTGCAGTTACATTAAATCACTCAGTAGATGAATTTTTATTCAGAACATATGTAGTCTCAAAAAAGACATATGCCTTTAAATGAAATCAGCAATCTGTGTGCTTGCATGTGCACACGCATGTGTGTGTAAACAAGAGCAGGACTTCCTTCTACTCATGTCTCACATTCATCTGGGTAAAGATGCATTACTGGTTCTTAAAATCTCCCTGCTAATATGATTTTCTGCAGTGAAAAAAAGGAACAGATCAGACCATGGGCAGGGGACAACCTGTAAGGAAATGCATCTGCAGAACAAGGGTAGCACATTATTTCCTAGTAGCAAGAACTACTTTCCACTCCAGTGAGTCCGACTTCCTCAAGTTCAGCTCTACTCTTGAGGGTCAAATAGCAAACTCTTCATGAGTAATTTCTGTTGTCCACTGTTGAAAAGTTACTGGAATTTCAACAGTGCACATCATCTGCTGACAGTATACACTGCAAGGCACAGTCTCTGATGCTAACCTGGTTCTCAGAGAAACATAACCTAGGAAGGCTACATTGGCTACTAAGCCAATTGTAGAACAGGTGACAAAGATGACTTGTGTTCACTAGAAAAAAATCTTTGAACATTAAAGCCAAGTATGTATAAAAATACACAGCTGGTGTCTTACAAGTACATGCTGGGTATTATTTGAACATGCTCATAGATGTCTTATATAAAACTGATACATTTAGTATTTCAGAAATCAAACAAAACCCATAAGTATAAGCTTTCACCAACATGTTTTTTCAAAATATTTGAGCATAAGCCTTGTTCTAGAGAAGACTTGTGTATGTTATTCCATTTGTCCACTGGTATAACCATATTAGTGGATTAATATATGTTAATAAATAAAAATACAAGTATTTAAGCCTTGTGAAAAATATGATAAATACCCAGGGAAAAATTACACCTCAAATGATAACAAATCTAATAATTTATGGGAAAATTAATTTTGAAATGCTGTCTACTATATTGCTCTGTTCATATTTAGGAATTATCTGCATATCAAGAATATGGTATTTACCAGTCATCTCTACAGAAAAGTATTTTCAAAAGGTTTACAATTTGTTTCATGCATTTTTTCCAGCTATGCTACAAGATCAGAAAATTATGATAGAGATTGTAGCAATAAGTAGTTCCAGAGTATTTATATTTTGAGGTGAAGAACATTACAGATATATTTCTGGAAGATGGTAATTAAAAGGGCTAATTTAGTGCTTAAAAAGATGAGTAAAGCCACTACATTAAGCTATAAAGCATACCACATCTATTTTGTATAGACTTAGAAAGGGAAAAAATCCAGAAAAACCTGGATGGTACAAAAATGGCTTTCCATAACTAAAATAAAAAATTTTAAGTACTTCTCACATGACCTATCATATAGAGTAATATTCACTCCACACAGCCATGTACTACTTTGGTGTATAATTTATAAACTTGTTTCGGCTTTCACACTTTATTAAAAATACACAAATAAACAACTTAGATGAGGTTTTCCCCCCTCAGTAAAGATGAGTTACTCTTGCCAGATCTAATATTTAATTTATAATGACCATGAGAACAGAAGTTGCATTCCCTAAGACACATGTAAAACTTCTTGCTGTGATTGAGTAATGCCCTGTTAAAGAAAAATACCACAAAACTATCAAGAAAAACATTTAAATGCAAAATTTTATGTAAATATTTATCAGTCAGAAATACCTACACTATGTCTAAATAGTAAGGGTTCATTTACTTCTTGTCTCAACCTTACAGTAATCTCATTGTGTCCCTGGACATAGTCATAGACTGATTGGAAGTTTACTTTCAGGTCCCTCAAACTTTTTGTGACTTAGATAAAGCTACTTGAGCAAGCTCGGATGGTATGAAAATTCCTTTTATAAAAAAAGAAATGTTTTCTCAATATAATGGAAGGGTGTTACTATTCAGTAATAACAAATCTAACCTTTAGGATTTAGTTATTTAAAGCCTGAAACCCATATTGCCATACTGACACAAACTGCAAGACCACAGGGTACTGCAGAAAGGCAATGAACTGAAGCCAGTTGTTAAGAGACCTACATTAGTTTCTCAAGTTTAGCTCACATTGAGATTCATGTGTTTGAACATAACATTGGTAGATACGGCACAGGAAATATCACATTAAAGATCAGCGGCAATTTGCACGTTAGAGAATAGTAGCGATTCGTATGCATTCAGGTCTTTATGTGCTCCACAGGCTAGTATTATAAAGAACTATCAGCATATGTGCTAACAGAAGGTGCTTTTACTGTAACCTGTAAATAATACTTATCCAAGTATTCAACTTTGCCAAAATGCAGACAGATACAGCTGTCTCCTGAACACTAAACATTGAACTCCAAATACTGCACACTGAGTAGAGTATTTTAGTTGAATGATGCTACTCAACTCACCCGATTCTACTAATAACGAGCATTGTTTATTCAAAGTTTCTTCTTCATACTATAGAAGTTTTTTCTTCATAATCGACCTCTTCATAAATGGCAAGCTTTACCATTTCTAAAAGCATTTCTCATTGCCAAAGTAGTTTTGACAGCAGCTTGCATGAATGCCCAAGTCTACAGCACAGCAATTTGTATGTGTCTTTAAAAGTATATTACCTCTGCCATTTAGCTATTCAATTATCTCTGTTGATACAGTTTTCTTATCAGATCTGTTGAAACACACATTGTTATCCAAAGGGATTAACTGTTTGCTTGCTCAAGCAGCATTTTCAGGAAAAAACAAGTTTTATACAAACATTTTTACCTAAGATTAATCAATCTGCAAGTTTCTGTAAGCATGTACATTGGAACAAGACTGCAATAAATGCAGGAAATACCCCCAAACATGCCTCTAGTCTTTTTCAGAAACCAGGTAAGATTAAAATATATATTCAGAAGAATTAAAATACATTTCAGAAACGTACCAACTCTTTAGATATTTAATTCTGTAGATTTATTTTCTAAACTTAGTCAGTAAAAAACCCAATAATCCACTTTCATTTAGCACAGTGAAATTAAAAGCTTTTCTTCTCCCAGTATTATTCTAGACTACATGTAAAGTGAATAGAAAAGGAGTAGCAATACCACATCAAACTCACGAGTGCAGTATTCAGTCTTGTTTTACAAAAATCAAGCTTATAGTACACCAAACAAGAGCTTACTCTGCAAACCCATAAATCACATGGACCAGTTTACCAAACTGAATGCCCTATAATTTAAAGGAAAAGAATAATAAAAAAAACCCAAAACAACCCACCAGAAACAAAAAGGTAACTCAAAACAGGATACAAGTTATCTGGCTAACTGCTGAAAGACGGTTATTTATCAATATATCAAAATATCAATATATCACATATCAAGTATTTACTTCCAATAACTTGATGGTGGTTGGACTGCGAGATATATACAAAGCTATAAACCTTTGGGTCTTTTAGTTCATTCCTTTAACCCTAAATATATTTGGACTAACAAATTAAACAGCAGCTTTGCAATATGTCCTTTTAACGAGTACATCATTTACCACAAATCTTTTTTTCCTTTCCTGATGTATGATAGGATTGATAAGAGTAAGTAAGAAACTTAAATTAGTGAGACTGCAGACACCATGGCTTCTTCAGATACAGTGAGATGATAAAGTTACAAGAGTCAGAAAATAATCCAATATTTTTTCCTACAACAATGAGGTCTTTAGAGAAAATACTTTTTTTTTTTGCCCAAATCTATATTCAACCCTGCCTTGGGTAATTTCTAAGTTATAGATAACCATTTTCTATTCCTAACTTCCCTAGCGTAACATTAGAAATGAAACTGCATTCCTGGTTTTGAAACATTTAGTAGTTATTCTTGGGATCATATACTTAAAGTAACTCAAGTCTAACTTCTTGGTGATATCACACATAGTGATCTCAGTTCTGACTCTGACAGCTTACTACTGAAACACTCTCATTCCCTGGAACTGGAAGCAAAAAGCCACAGACTATCCAGGATCTAGGTCAGATAGAAACGTAAGTATAGTCATAATTTTCTCCCAGTAAGAAAACTGGAACAAGATAGACTCACTGCTTAGTGACATGAACTGCCACTAACTGAGTTAACAAAAACACCTTCTGATTTTTTTTTGTTATAAAAATTCTAGTTGTGGTTGAACCGCAGGTCAAAAACAATGAAAAAAATTGAGAGTTTAGACACAACTATCTGTTACAAGAATGGTTTCAAAGGCATAGATTTTACAAAGCAAAAGTTACTGTAATGGCACGTTTTTTCTCATTTTAAAGGAACATGTAACTCGGTTGTGATGTAAAACCAAAAGTCTGTATTGAAGTATTTCCTGCACATGTTAATTTAATACCATACTATTTATATTTTGTTCAGTCAGAAAGTTGGTTCTGGCAACTGGATAGATAAGGGGAAGTTTTCTTTTTTCCCGTCTAGTTCAGGCTATTCAGTGACAGTGATTTCCACCAAAATGCAGAACTCAAAGTGCATAATTCTTTGCCAATGCATCAGAGTAATAAAACAAGTCCAAAGAACAGCAGACACTGTACAATTTTTCAGCATCACCCAGATGACCTCAATCTTATGTCATCTTTCAGAGGGAAATCAGATAATTTTAATGGACAAAGTCTTCCATATGCACAGAAGCATGTAGTAGACTTCCACTGGAAGTCTTTTAAAGCTTAGGTTTCCTTTTATTTTTTAATATCTATGTGTTGTTGTAAAGCTCAAGTTTAATTCTGTTAGCACACAGTAGAATTCATTCTGCTTATGAAGAGGCATTTTTAACATTTTACATATTACATAATATGTAAAGCAAGAGAACAAAGTGAAAGATTGTAATATCTAGTTTCATAAGTACAGAACCACAGATATTTTTGCAGCATTCTGTTCAGTAATAAGAGAATATTAAATTGGCTTTATATGGTATACACCTCTGGCCAGCTGTTCCAGTTGTGTCCCCTCCCGACTTCTGGTGCATCTCCAGCCTTTTTGCTGGTGGGGGAGTGGGAGAAGCAGAAAAGCCCTTGGCTCTGTGTAAGCACTGCTCAGCACTAACTAAAACATCCCTTAATTACCAACACTGTTTCCAACACAAATGCAAAACATAGTCCCATAGTAGCTATGAAGAAAATTAACTTTACTTCAGCCAAAACCAGCATAATATGCAAGTCAGTAATGTCAAAATGTTATTTATATACTCTAAGACTAATGTCAAGAGGAAAGAGGCACATGAAAGAAGCATGTCTTGTTAATGCCACTTCAGAAGAGCATCTACAAGTGATGTAGACTACCAGAAGAAAAAATAAATATTTTTTCAAAATAATGATACATTGTGTTACAAAAAAACCAAGCTATCCATTACACAGTACAAGCTGATCCATGCACATTTCAGAAAACTCATTCTGTTAATAAAAAAAATCTTTTCTTAACTTTATTACTCCAATTCAAAGACACTTTGAAACATTACAAATCAGAAGACACCCTACTGGTAAAAGAAAATGAGGATACTTACACCAAGTGTGGCATATGCAGTTTTTAAGAAATTCTTCCAAATTCAGCAAGTGTAGCAATGAAACTTTGATCTCAACTCCCACTGTGGAGTACCAGACATTTCAGACAAGTTGGTGGAGAAAGATGACATGATGTCATCATTGCTCGCTGTTCATAATACATAGATTTTGGCACACTATCCCCCCCCCAAAAAAAAAAAAAAGTAACTTTACTATTGCATTGGAGATATCTAGAGACAGAAGGCTACTCAACAGAACAGACTAAGTAGCAAAGAGGTGTCAGTAAAGATCTGACATCGCAGATACTGAAATGAAGCAGGCCTAAATACTTGTCAAACAGTTCAAGTAAACATCTCAGATGGTGCTCTCAGTGTCTGTAAGATGTACTAAATATGGTAGTAGACTATTTGTTAATTAGTTTCCAAGTACTTAACTATTGGGTTAACTTCCTTAGCAGAATACTTTAAATGCAAAACATATAGTTGAATTATGCCCCTCTTGTTAGTTCTCAGAACTCCTCCAGAATTTTGAAAAGGGAGTAATGTGATAAGCATGGAGTAGGGTAGAGTCTACAGGCAAAATGCTTTTCTTTAATTTTGAGATAAATTGATACGAGACAAGTATATAAGAGACAATATCTGCAGAGATTTGGGCTAAACAGAAGCAGAAGTATCAGACTTGGAAGATTAATTATTTGGCTAAAAAAAATTCAAACCCATCAAGAAGTGCTGAAAAGGAGCTTACACAGTAATATGTTGATAGGGAAGAACTACTAATCATAAAGGGCTAGAAAAGTAAAGAGCCAGAGATTATGGAGTCACCCATCTGACTGTGCTAAATCAAGACAGCCAAAAATTACTGTCATTTGGAATCTAGTGTAGAGTCATGAATCACAGTAACTCCAGACTTTTGGAAACTAAAGCCTGGGTACATAATTGTGCAACTACTTTTCTTCTGGAACAGTACCTCCTAAAAGTCAGGACTATTTCCAGAATTAGAGACTGGATTAGAGTTTTTTTAATACTTTTTCGGCCATTGTAGAGTGTTCTAACAGGTGTCATCCCTAATTTTTTTTTGCTCCAGGGATCTTTTTAATTAAGCTCGCTAGTAAATATGGCAAACAGTTCATGAACTCAAGATTCACAAAGTATTTATAATTGGATTACACAAATTTTATGATTGGATCTTTTCTTTCTAATGCAAATTTCCATTTGGGAACTGTCTGGAACAATTAATGATTGCCTGAAACTTACGTATTCTTAGATATTACCTGCTAAATACTTTTGGAAAATATTTCCTGAGATATAATGTTTAATTGCATTTCAGACTCAATGTAGCAAAGAGAGAGAGAAAAAAAATATGTATCTACCAACCAAAAACCCTCAAGTAGTACAGTAAATTCAGTAATAAGTTGATTCTGAATAACCTGCATATACGAAATAGGTAACCTTGGGTAAAGTTTTGACTCAGAGACTGTGTTTATCAATTTTCTGAGAGAAAGGGTGTTTGTGCAGGCAGTAGGACAACTAATTCTTTTACCTAATCTGCCTTTTCTTCACCAATTCCTTCTCTCACCTTCAATGACAGAACTTCTTGTGTGGTTAACAAAGGTGAAAATTTGTAGCCTCATTTTCTCGTTCAGTGTTGATCTCCTGGCATCTCTTGTTTAAACTAAGGAGAGGCAAAGAAAATTCATGTACCTGATTTATTTGTAAAAGGCTATAGTATGATCAGCTATACCAGATACTATTGCTAGTAACACATTTCTGAGAGGTGTAGTGTTTCCACTGGAATTAACCAGACTACCCAGATTTGGCAGAAATTCCCAAGGGGGCTGGATGCAGTTCCTTGGCACCACTTTGCAGAACAAGCTCTGAGGTATGCAGTCAGGCAGCTTGGTATATTAAGATATAAGGGTAACTCTAGAAACACTTTCTGATTTAAGTTATTCTCCCTAGATGCTGATCACTTGCCATTATAGAGCACAAAACTGGAACAAAATTTCTGTATTTTGCCTGTAAAGGATTACTTCTAAGTAGTATTTTGAAATATAATTCTTTAGGTCCTGCAAATACGTCTGAGATCTTAAGACGGCACTAGAAATCTACACCATTTAATGTAAAATGGACAAATTTTCCTCATGTCTGACTTCAGGGCTTCAGAAGAGCTACTCAGGTAGCAACATGTTTACACTATAAACAGTTATGTGAAAGTAAGCAAAAACTATGAAGACTGATCCACAGAGTTATAACTCAACTAGCACTAATATTTCAAGTATTAAGTTATTTGTTAACTATAGCACAAAGGAATCTCTCAGATCTATACCTAGGTATTGCCCTATTATTGATTTTTGGATACACGTTAAGAATGAAATTAGATCATTCTACTAAGTTTTAACTAGTAGAATTTCACAAAAGTATATAATTATGTGTGAGGGATTTCATTGCTGGTTTTCAATCATTCTTACTACTGTCCTGCTTGTTTGTACCCAGAGATAGAACTGATGAAAAAAAGGGTAAACATTTTTCTTCTCTACAGTTTTTCTATCAACACTCTGATTCGGTCCATAAGCAGCTACCCAGGAGCAAATAGGTTGTCTCCTGCACCGAAATTGACACAATCTTGTCATTTTCCTAAGACTTAGTAAAGGTTTACCTGTAGGCCAGCTGGAGAGGAAACTGCAATCTGAAAGTAAACCTTATTTAATCAGCTTGAAATCGGAAAGAATCTTTTTCACCTTTTCCTTGATAGTTCTTCTACCTACTTCAGAGCAGTCTTTTACAGCAGCTATTATTATAGGCTATTTCTCAAGTAAATCGAAGACTGTCATGGCAAGCTATATAAGAATTGTCATAGAAAAGCCATCTCTCACATTTTACAAGGTCTAAGGAATTCTATCTTGATGGTAAATATGACAGAAGAGGAAAACAAAACCAGCAAAATACCCAATCATCCACATCTGACAGGAAAGCACTATCAAACAACTGTCAAGAAGAACATTCTGATCACAATTGAGTTCATGTTTTTGTCTGTTATTTTACAGCTCCTCCAGTCAAGAAAAATGTATCTCTTGTTTTCTCTTAGACTTTTTTAGCCAAACCATGATGCTCAAGTATAACAGTTTTGGAAGGGCAACAAGGAAGACATGGATGCTCACGTAGTTCAAGCATCATCTATTAGCAGTCACAATTGCTACACAGAAAGGCAAGTACACAAGGATACTGTATTTTGGCCAGCTATATTCCACACAAGGTGGGAATGATATAAATGCTGTTTCCAAACTGCTGAATTTTTTTTTTTTTTTTTTTTTGGGGGGGGGGGGGGGGGGGGGGAATGTATTGTTTAAAAGTAGAAATTCTTCTAGTCAGAAAAATGAAAGATCTTCCTTCTTTTTGGAAGCAAATTTAACCTGTTAACCTCCATATCCTGGAAAGCATACCATAAGGCAAATTAATCACATATGAAAAGATGTAATAAAAAGTTAAAGGAGTGCCCTTGATTTTGTACACTGTGACTCAAAAGTCTACCTACATCTTGTGCAATGGGAGACAAGCCAAACATTCCCATACAAACAGCTTGCAGTCTACTTGAAAAAAAACTTACTCAACTTGATGGATCCAACCATATCTTTGCATAACATGTTTTACAAAGTCATTACTCCGACTTACTAACATTTAAAAAATGAGATCAATCTGGTTTTGAATGGAACTCCATTATGTTAACAAGTAAAAAAGCAGGCGGTAGACTCAGAACCTATGTTCTTTCATGACAAGCAACTGACAGTAGCAACACAAAACAGAAAACTATTAGAGTGGCAGAGTATGAGCAGACTTGTGAGGCCATGTAGGCTTTTCCAAGGACACAGGTGTTAGAACATTGCTTGCAGAGTATCCTTTTGTGATTGAAACTGCATGACAAGAATGGACACAAATGCAGAGCAGAAAGCAAAGGAATCAGAAAAAGTATTGGGAGTGAGACCAAGGGAAAGATGTGAAAGTGGCTTGCTTTTTGTGTATGCTGTGTACTTCAAAGTGTTTCTTTGCAATCAGCTTCAAACTTGTTTCCTCTTTGAACTCTGCTGTGACATGGAAAATTAGAATTTGTGAGCAAATAGAACAGCATCAAAAGGAATAACGAAGATTTGACAAGGCACAGGCAAAATAGATAGTCTAGAATAGGCCGAGCAGCACAATGGAAGGGCTGCAGCCTGTTGCCTGCAGTTTATAGCTGTTGCTTCCACAGTGTCAGGATTTGTTATTATGGGAGGGAATGATGAAGAGGGCAGTCATTTTTCTTTTTGCAGCAGTGGTTACTGTTTCTATTTCTAAGCTAACTTATTCTGCAACTATAGCTTTCCAGGTATCTTCCTTCTCCATGGCTCTCCAGGGACAGATTGTACCCAACCCCTCCATTTCCTCCCTGTTAGTTTTCCCTTTTTTCCTCATCCTTGTAATAGTAGAATCCAACCTTGCCTATTCTGCTGAGGAGTTTGGGTTTAAAGCAATAATAAAGAGTATGTATTTTAGTTTCAGATGAAAAACTAGCAATTTTATTGCTACTCAGAAATTTTCCCATATTTTCAAGTGATGATACTACAAGAGCATCCCACAAACCACCAGTTTGTCCACCGACAGTACGGTGGTAGGAATGCAGAAGCCACCAATCTACACACCAGAATGGTCTTGTTTCCTACACAAGGCTCCAGATCCTATTTACTTGTTTGAGCACTTTTAGTGTTCTCCACAAGTGGGAGATAAGAAGCAGACACTACTTACCAAAAGCTGCTGACCCTGAAGTAATTTTCCTATCTGACATGCTTCTTTTAGAATAAAAATTGTGACAGGCTTTTACAATAGACCGTGGGACATATAACACACATGGAAGAACTGAGAAAGATTTGTTCAGCCTCAAAAAAAGGCAGATAAGGGAGAGGTCTTAATGCTGTCTACAGCTATTGGAAGCTACAGAAGAGACAGAGGTAGACCTCTTAGTAGTCCAAAGAATGGAGAGACAAGAAACAATGGGAACAGGTTGAAACATGGGGTGTTCCAGCTTGGTTTAAGGAAGGAATAAGCCAAAATGTTAGCATGTGTGTGATCTACAATAGGACAGGCTGATCAGAGGTTGCCGAGTATTCACAGTTGGAGATATCCAAAACCTGAATAGCCAAGGTCCAGAGCAATTTGCTCTAAATTAAGCTTAATAATTTAAATAATGTGAGAGGAGGCTAGTAGAGAAGAACATTACCTATACAATATCCATGAACAGGATAAAGGAGCAAGTCGTCATATGAATCATAAATACTATTGACCAAATAATTATTTTTACACAGTAAAATGAGCAGAAAGTTGAAATAGTGAAATGCGGTTTAAGCTGAAGAAATTTTTTTCTTCCACAAAGTTTAAGCCAGCAGCTGCTGCTATCCTCAACAACAATTCCAGTTTTTAGAAAACAAAGATAATGTTTACACAGTCTTTTAGTACTTTCCTATAGAAGAACTATATCCCTTCTAGGATGTAACCTGAAGTATTTTATTAGGATTATTTTTTGGAGGGTAGAGCTATTCTTTGCAACAGCAGAATAAGCTTCCTCACATACTTCCTGTAACATACATTGCTTGCAACGGAAAGGAAGCAGAAGCCTGGGAATTAAGCTGAGCTGACACATTCACCCAGCTGGTCTTTTCTCCCTCTGGCCTGCTTTAAATGTGAAAGAAATGGATTGATTTATAACCATGCTCTCACTATGTCCTGAAAGACAGTAATTCATCCTTTTAGAAAGTGACAGAAAAAAACTTTAAAAAATAAATGTCATATAAATATAAGGTTTAGTTTAGCAATTTTCACAAAGACATTTAATAGCTAAACTTCCTGCAACTTCTGCTTTTCAGTAGCTACATTTGGTACCATATTTACTCAAAGATTTTCCCTCTTATTATGTATTTACTCAAGTTAGGGTTGGAGATGCTACTGTATCTGTTACAAAATATTTCAAATTTTTTCACATACCACCCCTAACGTATGGAAATACCTTCTTCAGAAAACGACACATGAAACTTCAGAAAAAGTTCGAGGATCCAATAATTGAATTTTCTAATTTGCATTTAAATAAAAACATTAACTTGACTACTTAATGTACACAAACAAAACAGCACACTTGCTGATGAATGCTGTAATAGATATGTAGATAAAAGAATAGGAACAGAAGTTAGCCATGTTTTTTTAATTAGATTTAGACATAACTAGAGCAGGTATAGTAACAACTGCATCTTCACAATGTCCAAACAAGAGCAATCTTCAGGTCCTAGCTTACATGGCATCTAACTAAGTTTTTGAAAGTGACATTGCTGCAGCAGTTATTTTTATGCCTGCAATTTTATAAAGAAATTGTTGTAACGTAGATTTTATAGGTCAACATCTGCCATCTATTACAGGATGATTTAGTAGCTAAAAATTAAATCCCTTCAAGAGATATGTTATTGAAATTACCAAGGGTTGTTTTTGTTTGTTTCTTTTTCAAGTTGTAAAAAAACCAAGAGTAGTGTAAAAAAAAAAATTAAAAGAACTTTTTTCAAAAAGACAGTTTCTTATAGTTGGGAAAAATGGAAATGCAGATGTTTAGTTTGTGTGCGTATTAGGAATACCACACACAAAATCTCAATATAAGTATCAGACAATTATGCATATATTTGCTGTCAGATGCAGCAGAAATAATTAATAGAACTGCAATTCTTTAGCCCAGAAATACTCAAAGAACCACAAGAATTACTTAAGCAACTGCTAAATAGTTTTAGCATAATAGTAACATATTTATTCAAGAATTATGCTGCATATAGTGAATTGATGTAATTAATTATTCATAAATATTTGTCTCCTATTAGGTCCAGGAATGTCATTTTAAATTGCCTGCAACTTCTTCCTTTATTGGAAGCTAAATATTTCCACTAGGCCAAATTAACCTTTTCCATTTTATTATTTCACTTTTACAGTGCAAAGCATAACAGAAGTTTTAATCAATCACACAGGAAATAAAAAAAATGTTTACTGGTAATTTGGAAAAAAATTATCCAAGTCACTCAAGGTAATAGCAAAAGGGAAATGGAAGACTTCAAACAGCAATGCCTTATATAAACACAAAAATAAGTCTACCAATGATCAGGAGACATGTACTTACTCTTTTTGAAGGGTTACAGAAAGGAATTCCAAACACTTTGGGATATTTGTTTGTTTCTCATGTCCTGACACTTTAGGCCAAAACATCTGGAATTCTATGAATATTGAAAATGTTAGTGTTATTTTTTTTACTTGACAAACCAGAAATATGAAAAAAAAGTCAGTGTGCAGGTATCTACAAACTTGATGTTTAAAATTCACAAATTTTTACTTTCAGCCCACTGTCCCTCTCCTTTTGTCTGTCTTATGGTCTGTCTAAATATATGACTTAAGCTAATTATAAATAACTAGTAGAAGATACTGTAGATTTTTATTTCGTATGCTATCACATTCTCAGATGGAATTATTTTTGCGTTTTTATTAGTCACAGCTAATAATACAACTAGGTTAAGCACTGTATGTTCAAACTTTAGAAAAGTTACTTGAAAATGAAAGTTTTAAAACAGATTGTATCAGTCTAACATAATCTATCCTTGTTTTGACAAACATTTCTCGAGACATTTTCTGTTTGCATTTTACAACAGTTTTTGTAATTGTGCAGAACAAAAAAAGTAGCTAGAATCTTATAAAGTAATTTGAAAATACCGAAGAGTTTATCCTAGATTCCCTCTGCATTTTTGTATTATTTGTACAAATAATAATTACTGACTTCAACATAGAAGTATACTGTACCTTTTTTTACATAAGAATTCTGTCCTTTATCTTACTTCTTCCTCCTTTTTATCTGGAGTCCGCTCTCAGTGTTTCAATTTATAGCTTTGATTGCAAAGGGATCAAAGATATCAGGGGATCTGCTTCAGGTTCATTTTTTCTTATGTTCATGTCTTAAGTATGCTTTTGAAATAATGCAAGGTTGTATAGATGCTTTTACAGTACAGGATTAGGAGAAGATACTAGACAACTTATTTTAACCAAAATTTCTGAAATAACTGAATTATCTCTTTGGAAAGTCCAACTAAATTCAGAACCAAGTTGTTAAACTATACATATTTTATGTTGTATAGTCATGTTAAAATAGAGATATTAAAAAAAACAACAAAACTTTACTTATTTATACAGAACATCCTGAAAACAGACAAATTGAAAGAACATCTGCAAAGAACAGTCAAAAAAATGTTCATGAGAGTTTGAATGTCTCTCATTCTCACGCTATGAAGTTTTCTTTTGCATTTTATCCCCAATACCAACTCAAAAGCATAGAGGAATTTACTGAATAAAAATGTTTTGGCATTTAGATGGCTATCCACATATAAATTAGTATGAATTACAGTCTCATAAGCTACATATAATGAGATTTGCAGAGAACACTTAATGTTGGGCTTCAGTGGTGAACGTGTCCGATTACATAAAGTTCTTTTTAAGCTAGTCATTTACATAAACTTGCAAATAATTTTAAAGTTTAATTTATTTTTATGCTAATTTTTTTTTTTTAGAAAAAAGTTTATTGGCAATATTACAACTCAAGTTGTACTACTGACAGGTCTGATAATGCAGATTAAACACAAAACCAAGTAACGAGAGTCACCAGCTATCTTCATTATCAAGAACATTCCTACTGGAATCTGCAAGGTTACTGCTACTTTGTTACATTCAGATATACAACATTAGGTACAAGCTAACTCCATACATTTTGGTCAATGGTTTAAAAACTGTTGGATAAAGATTCCTGAAAGAAACAATTCTCAGAGAATAAATCTTCTGCGCTTCTAAATAAAATCCTTTCAAAAATCAAGGAGGAAAAAAATGTAATACTCTGGAAAATCCTAATCATTATATTTAGCATATATGTTATACATTTATTCACACGATATTCACATTCTACATCACGGCATTCTACAGGGACTAGATATATAAATTCAGGCTAGTAGAATTAAATACCTAACAGAGATGGCCTTTAATAACAAGTCAAAACCACCTCAGAAAATTACTAATAAGCCTTAGTATAGCAGTGTAACTGGCTAAGAGCAGACTAATGCATAAAGTTGTCGCAGCACAGACAGGCTAGTAGGCTGCAACAAGGGTTTTACCATCACTCAGAGCCTACTGTCCATGCTGTCATCACGGTTGTCATCTCCTTCTTTCATTGTCTTCAGTGACTAGAAACCAGACCACACCACTCCTCCTTAGTCCTCCACCAACCACCACCCAACAAAAACAAAACAACAACAAACACAACACCCCTCCTCAGTGCTATTTAACTACTTAGCAGGAACGAGCTACAGCTGCACATCATCCATGTCAATCAACCCACAGCCTTCGAGGCAAGGCCACAGCTGTGTATTATCAATGCTAATCAACCCACTGCCTTCATTCCTCTACATCAGGGGTCCTCAAACTTTTTAAACAGGGGGTCAGAGCAGTCATCTGTGGCTTTTTAAACAGTGGGCAGAATCTGTGGCTTCTTGGTTCCCCCCTTCCCCCCACCCAGTGTGGGGTGGGTTTCTATAAATACTGGGGGCTGGATTGAGGACCCTGGGGGGCTGTATCTGGCCTGTGGGCCATAGTTTGAGGACCCCTGCTCTACATAAAGTCAATTTATTAAAGGCACAAAACTTCCTCCACCAATCAGTATGCTATCAATCTAAAGTAATCTATAAATTTAAGTGCTTGGTTTCAAGTTTCCTCAAAAAACATGAGTAAGAACTGCAATAATATACAGAAATTTTCCCTTCTGATTCATTGCATAAAGTATATACAATAACTGGTTAAGCAAATGCTCTCATGAATCTTTGTGACATCTTTTAATACACCACCAACTCCACTTTTGGAAACTTGCAGCAGGATTGAAATTTCTGTGTTAAGAATACAATTCAATGCTGATATAAAACACTAAAATCTATAAAACATACAGTTAAAACAGTTTTCTTCTAACGAAGATCTGTTTCCAATAAGAACTTCAAGTCTCTCTTTAATCCATTTCAAAAGAATAAACATAAATGTGATCTTTGTTTTGCAGGCTGTATTAGGAAGAGCTTGCCAATTAGATGTTACAGGTTTTGAGATATAAAACCTATAAAACATTAGTTCTGTCAAAGCCAATGGAGCTCTAACAATTTAGGGTAGCTGTGGGCATTCTTTAACTGTAATATGTTTT
Source organism: Falco naumanni (assembly GCF_017639655.2). NCBI lineage: Eukaryota > Metazoa > Chordata > Aves > Falconiformes > Falconidae > Falco > Falco naumanni. Next base: position 11,061,042 of record NC_054064.1, on the reverse strand, counting down.
ATCTGAAAAAGTCACAAAGCACAGCAGTATGTTAATTTCTCATTCCTACCCATGCAATAGATGAAAGTGTGTAACACTTGCTACTATTAACACTGCATGCTTATCTTGATAAATACAGTATTAAATGTGTTGCAATATTGATCAGTTAGGTACTCAGTAAGTATCATTAATTTTTTTTCACAGTCATAAGGAAAGCTGACATTTTGACCTCCTCAAAAAAAGTGGGGAAAGACGGCTTATTGGATGACCCAAGGATATTTCAGACATATGTTTGAGTTGCTGGTATTTCAACTACAGCTTTGAATCAGATCGTAAAGCAAGCATTAAAAAGAAACTTTCCTTCTTCTTCTTCTTTTTTTTTTTTTTTTAAAAAAAGTGAAAGTCCCAAATTTCTCCTCAGAAACAGTACCCCTCCCAAATCTGAAAGTACAGCACATCTTTTTCATGACTAATAGTTTAGTATAACATAAAGGTGATTGAACGAATAATGAAATGTGTACACAAAGCCAATCTAATAATTATGCACTATATCTTCAAAGGTTTAGGTACAACATACATTACTGAGAAATTCCTTTGATGAGCTGGAATACACAGAACTCTGCACAAATGGCCATTTCAAATAAAAAGTACCTTAGCAGTTCTAAATACTACAATCACCAAACACTACAAGTTGCTGAAATCACTTAAAAATGTGAAGAAGTTTCTCTTACAAAAATGAAACAGAGGTCAGTGTCTCCTTGCACATTAAGTTTCTTTATTGTGTGTAGAGGAAAGCTTATGAAAGATTATAAAATAAGCAGAAAAATACGCTAACAGCAAGACAATAGTTTAACAGTTTCCGTGGTTTTCTTCAGTGAAAATGTTTTTATCTTTTTTGTCCCACTTCCTTGGAAAAGGACAATGCATCAGCAGAGTGGGATTTCATCCATGAGCCTAGTCCAATCTACCCTGCAGCAGAAGGCTTCTCAGTTACACCACTTTGTAACTTTGGTTTATGAAACAAACACCAAGAATAAAATAAATTAATAGGAATTCTCTAAGCTTTCCAGTAGAGCCAGAATTCCACACCCTTGGTACCATGTAATGCTAATACTGCTTATATTTCCTCTTCCCCACCTAGCGCCTTGACCCACTTACCTATAGTCTTCCACTCTTTTTTCTCCCACAAATGCTGTCCAGAACAAATTCATTAGCAACTTAATTCTAAAACCAGGAAAGACTAATAGTTCTCGTTTTTTTTCTCTGTGCCCGGCCATGATGGTGTACTTTCAATGTACAAATAAATGATAACACAAGCTCTCTGGTCTTGATCAACTCTTTTCAGGCTAGCAAGTTTAAATCTTAGCATGATATTCCATATCTCATTCTACTCGGTACAGACACGCACACAAAATATGCCAGCAGCAAGCCTGCATGCTTCCAGTTTCCCCCCCAGTTGTGTAGTGAATGTGCTTGTCTATCTCTTCCTTCAACACAGATGCTGCATTGTGATTCTACAAGTTCTCCTACAGTTTTTATCAAGGGCATACTTACTTTTCTACTCACACAGCTGCCCTGATCGCAAAGATGGAATATAGTTACATTTATCTTAATATTTCATTTAGTATTCACTATAACCTGCAATGATTAAGAATTCATGCAGTGTTCACATGAATGTCACAGGTGCTTCCATTGTAATCTAGTTTATTTAAAATCCAATTGGCACCATAACCCGATATAGCTAATAATATCTGAGGACACAAAGAGCTCCTTTTGCTAAAACCTCTATTTGAAGACAATACAGTAAACTGTCACATGACATGAAAAAAGGGATAACGTACAAATAAGCATACCACATAAATATTCTACTCAGGAAGCATTAGAATGAAATACAAGTGTACTTCAAATTTTTCTTCCATGCCTTTACTCAGAATTCATTCACATGATGAAGCTGGGGGCGCAGGGAAGGACCCATTTGAAACTGCTTTGATCACTTACAACATCTGAACGGGAAGACTGATTTGTAGTCCCCCTTCCGTACGTTAAGAGATGAAAAGGTTATAAAAATACAACAGTCAATCTGAGTTCCATTAAAATATTTTAAAGACTATTATTAATAAGCCTCAATCCCTTTCAAACTTCAACTTCTCTGAAGTCAGCACAACCGTTTAAATCACTGCAAAAGATCAAAGATACTCAGTCCACATACATACCTACAGCAGTGGGATAGAACTGCTGTATCAATTATTCTAAATGTAGTGTAAGCTCTAATAGATATTACCCTTAATGAGAGGCTGCTCTGTTTGTAGATATCACTTAGAGTCACAGCTGCAGTATGAACAATTTATTACCATTTGGTTTTGGAACTAAAGCTGTTTCTGTGTTCAGTGAATGTTAATACAGATTAGACATCTGGGGCTAGCCCCATCTCAAATCCACTGTGGCTCTGGGGACATCAAAATTTCATAGATTTCATGATATGTATATATGTCCCCAAAGAGTTCCCTTTACTGTGATGAAGTACTTGAACTGTTGCTGTATAATATTGCTCTAGACAGTATAACGCTAACTCTAAATGATAAATTTATTCTATACAAATTTTTACCTGAGTGGGGAATCACTTTACAAATCTGGGGGCTTTTTCTTGTACAGTCAACCCAATTGCTTTCAATTTTAACCATCCAATTTAAAAAAATAGAAACAATAGACAAGCCATTATAGTATTATTTTATAAAAGCATAACTTCATAAACCAACAAAATCCTGCTCAGGGTAAATTCTTCTATTAGTATGGTTTTGCTTAGGAGTTCATTTCCTTCGAGATAATATTTGCATTGTCTCATCTATCAATCGTGCAACTGGTATATATTACTAGGATACCTGAACCATACATTGACAAAGGGATTATTTAGTTCAACTACAGGAGGTATTTTCATTCCAGCTGATGTGTGCAATGCAAGGATCATCAGGTGAAATTAAATGGATTATGACACTTGGTGGTAAGATTAGATATTTTAACATGTTTGCCCTTAGATTCTGTGAATGTATCCCCAAGTGGTAATCAATACACTTACAGAATCAGATTAATGTATTCTCTGTTATGTTTTTACAGTGACTTTAAATAAAGCTTATTTAGCCACTTAAGCACTATACTGTTTAAAGCCAGCTGATTTATATTCAAGTGTATTTTTCTTACAGTAATGTGAAAATGTGAAGTTTACAATGCCCTATTATACAGAAAGACTCCAACACTGCAAGGATTTGTACACTGAACTGTAACGTTAATGTTAACAAAGAGTACTGAAAAAATCTATGTTTTATAGCATAACATACAAATACATTCTCAAAAATACTGCAAGTACAGGAGCAAAATTAGAAATATCTTTTTTCCATTGCTAACACAGAAAACTGTAGTTGTCTTCCAATCCAGCAATTCCCCAAGTGATCCTCAGAATTTAGAAAGAAATTTGCTAATTACAGACTAACAGTGAACTAAACCCACATCAGTACTGCAGAAATCCTCCCACCTGCCCATTCTCAAATTGCCTTGTTTTCCCTGCCAGTCTGAAAACGCCTCTGGCAAGGTGGCAGGTGGTAGCAGATGTAGCTGTTGAGGCAGGTGCCTAAACGTTTCCACCGCCTGTTACTCCCTGGCCCTGCTCTGGGCTGCAATCAGCAGTAGGGCACGGCACCCTCACAGGTGTCTCCACCCCACCAGAGCAGCACTTCCCTTGGGAAATGTCCCTGTTCTTGCATGGCAACAGCTCGGGTGGCACCTCCCTTGGGAACATCCCTGCTCTGGCATGGCAGCAGCTTGATACTGTAACGTCAGTCATGGAGAAAAACCTTCTAAGAGCAGATTTGAAGTTTCAGAAGGCAAGCGTTCTTTATTACAGCACTGGGAGCACAAGGAATGTTTCTTCTGAGCGTGCTCACAAGTTGCTCAGGGGTACGCATTATGTTCAGCAGGGCACTTGCACACTCACAGTGCGTGACACATTCATTTCCATTCACGTACAGGATGAGTTACAAGTTTCTGGCTTCTAATGCAAACCAGTGTGCACCTTCAGATAACACTGCTGAAGTTCTTCACCAACTGTGTGCACTCCCCAAGCCGGTCTTGCCCTCTCTTGGGTGAGCTATCTGAACTGGAGGTTGTGATCTCCCACTGCCACAATTAACGTTGTCCTACTTCCAACCAGCTTTCTGTGAATTGAAGGACTTTATCAGCCCATCTCCTCTTGGGGCCAGAGCTCCCTCACTCAGAGGCTTCTTTCTGCTTATTTCCCCATCTGTTCTTTGTTCCCCACCCTTCCCAAGGCCGACTCCCTCAATTAGATGTCCCTTTGTTCTTCACTTTTAACAGCTTTAGAGAGTCAGCTTGGCCTAAACTTTGTGTGCATATATGTTTAACATATAGCTAAACACTAAATCAGAGTGTGGTAATTGGGGAGTTCAGGCATCTTGTCCCTTTGCTGAGCCAGCGGCCTTCCCTTGACAGAATAGTTTGCCATAAATGTATATGCAGTGGTATCTATACAGTGGGCGCAGCTAGGGTGGCACTTCCCCAGAAGGGAACCATTCCTTCTGCCCAGGGAGTGTCTAATTAATGGCCAAAGTCTCCTTCAGTACGAGGCGCCACATCCTTCTCTGGCAACTAATTTCAGTATATGCTGGGTTTTTTTCTCCTGGTTCTCTCTGTCATGGGGCCAGCTGGACGGCATTGTAGCTGGTATGTGGCAGTTCAAGGCCACCCTATCACCAGACTCCTGGCGCAGCCCTGCCAAGCACACCCAAGACCAGATCACTAAGGGGATCGGTCTACCCAGCCCCTTCCCACTGAGTCCCTATTGTGGCCTCCTAATTTGTAGGAAAGCACAACACAAAAACCCACATGATAAAATAATCGCAACTGTTGAAAGCAGGGAGGCTTAGAGTAAAATTTCAAGACAGTTTCTGTCTCTACAGACTCATCTTTAAAGTGCCTGGAAAAATTATCCATGCTATGGGAACAAGCTGATAACTCAGGAGAAGGGAAAGGTCACACTGATTCTGAAAACTTAAACTTTGAGCCAAACCATTTTGCATCAGTGGAAGACTTACACCCCATATATTCCAAGTAGTCCGCATTTAGAGCAAATTGTGTTTTACTTTGAATAATCGCTTGTTCTTGGCTGAGATAATGTGGTTCAGCACTAGCAGCATATAAAGTCATAATTCTTTACCACTTTGGTGCCATCATACTCTTTTTGTAATTCATCTTGACAGGTAGTAGGCCTACACACCATTATATGATTTGTTTCTTCAGTTGTTTATACATCAGTAGAGCACAATGAATGCCTGTATTGGAGAACTGGAAGATTTTGAAAGACCTGACTCAGAACAGCACTGAGATATATGAGACTAGACCTTCAACTGTATAAACCAGACCTGGATTAAGCAATTTCTCTACTAAGAGTAACGGAATGGTTTGACTTGGAAGGAAGATCATCTAGTTCCAACCCCCCCTGCCATAAGCAGGGACACATTCCACTAGACCAGGTTGCTCAAGATAATGTAGTCCCTATTTTGCAGTGGCAGAGAAAAAATAATTAAATATAATTATTTATACTTTATCTATTATTTATTTAAACTTTCAAGCTTAAATGAACATTTTCACAACCCTTATACTTCTTCCTCTAGAATTAGTCTTTGTAACAGTTACAATGACAAAAATGATGACTTTCAGAAAAGACAAGTGAAGTAATTAAAACATCTGAGGAGGGAGAAAGTTTTTTAGAATGACTTTTTGGTTTTTTTTCCTCTCCCACAAGGTGTTCCTCACAATTTCTAACAAACAGGAAAAATGTCACTGCACTGCAAGGCTCAAATCATCTACTATTGAATCACTGTAATCTTTGATTTTGTCAAAGAAAGTTTCTAGATACAGTATGTACCAGCATAAAAAACCCACTAAATCCAGATGGCATAAATCAGATTTGGATTGAAGTGGTTTATTGATTTATTAAGGGTGTCATTAACTGGTAAACAGTGAATCAATCATTGAGGATCACAATTTCAGCAATAAGACAGATACAATGTTAATAGAGATCTACAAATTTCTAAACGTCCTTTTGTAAGTAATGATAAAAACTTCTAGCTGCACACACACACTCACAGCTGTAAGACTCCCCCACTTCTAGGGGTGCAGGTTCCCATATTTACACATACTGCCTGTGAGTACCCCAAAAGTCACATGCTGGGGTGGCTTCTGCCAGTGTCAAAATGTATTTAAACTGCTGCTCTGTTATCCTGTTCTCACTCCAAGGTCCCTTATGATTGTTGCATACTTTCCATGCACCTTTCACGATTCTTTTCAAGGTACTTCTTCATTGTTTCAAAGTCTTTTTGTAATTCCCTGGTTGCTTTTCAATCTGGATGATGGTCATCATCATCTTCAGCAGCATCACTGTTTGGGCAATTCCTCTCAGACATTTTTGGCTGTTCCAGTCACACAGAGTTACTCCCACATCACTTCTTGTCAGCTGTTGTTATCCAGGCCAGTGTGCAGGCCTCCTTCCCTGCCCCCAACAGTGCACATTACTTTTTAGCTCAAAGATGGAATGCACACAGCATGAGAGAAAAAAAAGTATTTGGGAAAGAAAGTGAAGTGGGGAAGGCAAAGGAGTAGATCAAACCTGCAAAAATAGATATGAATATAAGGCTCACTTGCATTGAGTCATTCAGACCTAAAATTCATATTATCTTTTCATAATTAAACGTAATGAATATAATTTTTATAGTTACATCCTTAGTGATTCAGATTATAAAAACACATCACTAAAAGTAAAAGCAATTTGAAATAAACCAAATAAGTTTTTTCAATAATAAGAATGAAGAGACTGTATTAAAGCTGCATTTATTTCAGTTTCTTCTCTTCACCAGTTTTGTTTTTTGTTGACTGTAGAACTATTCCAATCCAGCGGGCTTCTTAATGAAAGTCAAGTTCATCAGTCCTGGTGCTACCATCTGTGTTATTAAAGCAATGCTTTTTCAGTAACGAAAAGGGTTTTTGTTAGATATAAGTAGGTAGGACTTAAGTGTACGGTATATTAATTATTGAACATATAAGAATATACAGGACAGTAATTTCTTTGAGGAATATTGGCTCTGATAGCTTGGTCTTTGAGGAAAGAGTTGGACTGAAAGGTCTTTTTTTCCTTCAGTATGTGTATTTTGATTAGATTGGAAAAAAAAAAAAAAAAGCTAGGTGAGCCCAGGAAGAATTTCTAGTAGTTATCCAGTTGTGTATATCACACATTAATCATTAGAAGACAAAACAGAGGGAAAGAATATTATAAGCATTTAGTTGAATAATTACTAAATTTATTTTTGAATCACTTTTTGCAATGGCGTAATTAAGGTTCAAAAAATGTAGACTACTGTACTCTGACTCACTTCTTGTTACAAAGCGCAGAAGGAAAGTAAGATTTATTGTGCATAGCTTCTCTCCAAATGTACTAATCAGAATCCAGGTTTCCTGTTTAGAAAAAAACATGACGGGAACAATTTAGTGACTTCTAACTCTTGCTTAACTTCAGATCAAATCTTCTGTCTAAGCTTTTTAAATTATGGAGCTAGCTGGAATGTAACATATGTTATTGTTGATATTGCTTATGTAGAAAACGTCTGACACAAAGCAAAATGAATAGTCAATTTTTAAGCAGTGTAAAAACCATACAATAAAGCACCTTATTTTACTGGTGCCACAACAATGACATTGTTACCAATGTAATTAACAGCCTATGGGTCTAAAAAAACCTCATTAAGTCAGCTGAAATACTTCTATGGCCTTTCAAAATAGCCTGCTCCAAACTTCTCCAAATTACTCGTGTATATCAACACAGCGAATATTTTCTTCGGCATCAATTATTTTTACCTTGCTTTCTAAAATCATGACATTATGACAAAAGAAACATAATTGGTGTACTTAGTCAAATATGCAGTGTTTTTAGAATTAGCCTTCAAACATTTATGGCTTATCAACGGAAGATATAATAATTGATAAGCAAGAATTTTCATAATTGACACTGAATATTGGGCATTTTTTATTCCATACACTGACAATGCTGTCAGGGAAGACTTGCTCTGAATATCTATGATGTGCTTTTGTTCCAGTAGTCAATCATAATCAACAACTCTTGAAGTAGTAATAGTTCAAAATGGCCCCAAGGCTCCATAAAACAAGAACTGCTGAGCTCTGTGACCTTGATCTTTAGAAAAGGTAAAAAGTTTTAAGACCGGATCTGAATAGTAATGTTGATGAGATGCTATTTAAGAGCTTCAGAATTTTCAAATATAACATGTAGGAATTTTGATTAAAGTGTTTAATAGATTCTTAACTTATTGCAGATATTGGTGTCTGTAATTAGATGTAATTTGATCTAGATTTCAGTATACAGCCACTAAAGAAACAAGATAAATGCTGCAGGAAATGTAGTATGACCTTTTCATTATTGCTTTGTCAGTACATCTGTCAAGAGACTTTTCCTCTATTCCAGAGCAGTCAGACATTGCAACGAACTGCAGTAAGGTATAGCTTGCTCTTGGTAAGAAGCCAGACTATGTTACCCAGTAAGGTTCATAATGTACTATAGTCAACAAGATACAAGGTACATACTAAACCCAAATTTGCCTTTTGAAGTAGTAAAGGTCAACAATTTACTGCACTTTAGAAAGGTAGATATGAAAGAACAGAAAAAACTTCTGCATTTTCCACACCCCTGTTAATATTATTTGTGATTATACTCTAGAATTTTTATTACACAGAACTATTTCTGAAAAAAATTTAATAAGCAATTTTGTAACATCAGCAATGAAAGGCAAATGAGAAACGGCAAGATTTGCAGAAGAAAGAACAGACATAGGCAGACATAGTTTTCTCATAAAAGGAAAAAATTGGTTAGATTTATCGCATTCTGGAGAGTATAATAGTTATGACATTTTTTAGGAAGCTGCTAAAACCATTCTGTCTTCTCAGGTTAAAAGGAATAGTTTCAGAGACAAAAAAAGCATGTCAGTCCCCAAAAAATTAATAACCTTTTTCAAAAGCTTGTTATATAGTAGAGAAAAAGTGACAAACAGAACATGTTCCAGTATACATGTACACATTTTCTAGTCGCTTCATATTACTTCTGAAAGAGTTGCAAAGAGTAAGAAAAGTACAAGACATGTCAGAGGATTGACAGTCCTCTCTATTGGGAATGTTTTAGAGGCTTGCCAATCAAAACCATCATGGCTATAGATTAAGCTAAGACTTAACAGTAATTACCTGCTGCAGCAACACATCCTTGGACAAATATTTGCTACTCGTGAGTATTTACGCCTTTATTCTAAGGAATATACAATTGTGACATTTAGAATATTCTTAAACTTTTAACCGGAAATGAAATGTATTTACATTACAGTTGTCTTTCTCTGTTCTCCTGGTATTTCACTTAACCTGTTACATCTCTCATTTAATTAAATTACCTAAAATCTTGCAACTGATTATATGCATAGACTGTTAAGCCCAAAGGATGCCCTTTGGAGTCTTTCTACCTCTCATTCTACATCTGAGGCATGAGACTACATTCTTTGGAAAAGAAATTATCTGGTGCAAGTTTCTGGATTTCTTTTTTTAAGTGGAAGAAATAATTTTTTTTTGTAACTTCCTATTTCACTGGATGTCTTCAATTTTCAGAACATACAGATGGCAGGACATATTTAGCAGAATGCAGCCAGTTATTGAAACATTGTGGGTTCAGCCCCACATTATCAATGCTACAGGATGGCAGAGACCAAAAAGCTATATAAGTAAGCACAAGTCATCATTCTAAAGAACAATTAATTTCAGGAATCGTCAAGTCTTGTTTACTAGTACACCAGGGAAGAAAGCAGGAAGACTGCTTCCCAGGGTGACATTAAGTACCATTGAGTAATGACACTGTGATTTAGCAAGTACTTCCTTTCTTGTTTAATTCCATCTAACATTTCTAATGCTTTCTGATTCTTCAGTCAGCCCGTTCCCATCCTCCCCCAACCCCCTTACAAAGAAGCACCCTGGAAGCCATGCTCAGTTACAGCCCAGTGGCCTGGTTTATTGCCATTTTCTGTAATGGAGTCACACTTTGATATGTCCAGCTACTATTATTTCCTTAAAATCTTCACACAGTGAGTAAAACTGAACTTTCTAAGGCAAACACCTATAGGGCTACTGCAGCTCTCTCTGCTGTGAAAGGTTTTAGTGACACATGATTTTGAGAGCTTAACATCCTACAGATAGTTTACAAATGAAATTGCTCTCAGTGAGGAGAACACAGATTCTTATCTCAGCAATTAAACCATGCTTAGTTGCAAACTTAAACCCTGTGATTTCTCGCCTCGGCTTGACTTGACTCAATAAAATGGACTTAGAAGCACGACAATCTGCAGTAGTCAGGAGGGATCTTAGAGTGAGAAAGGGATAAGAGAACAGCCATCTGAACCTGGTCTAGCGCTGGCAGAAGTCGCCCCACCAGTACTGCAACCTCTGATTAGGGCAGGCAGAGCATCCTCCCCCTTGAAAGCCATAAGCAGCCTATATCCAGCTAGAGGAGTGACAACGCAGGGTGCGGCGCAAGGGACCCAAACCTGGGTGTGCACATGTGACTGTGGTGCCTTTCTCACCAGCATGTGGATTGGCAGGGAGCAGCAGGGTACACGAAGCTCCAACAGAAGATGCGCATAAATAGGGGAACCTCCAGAAGTGGAGGGGGCTGCTTGCAACTCACATGGCCTGCAAGAGGGGGAGCGTGCACCTACTAGTGAGTGTGTGACGAGAACATCTGAGGAGTAATCACAAAAGGTTTAGAAAATTTTATGTCTTCATTAACATTTCGTGCACACTACTGTAGCTATCCTGAATGACTGGCTCACTGACAGACAGTTAATAAGGTGTCATTAATAAATCATTAGGATGCCCCAATCCTTATTTATTCAGCCTACCTCTCATTTTTATTATATACAAAACTCTGCTCTGTGTACGTGAATAGCCCTGAACAGCCGTATGACACAGCAGAGTGGGAAGGAAAGATAACTATACTACTTCTCCCTACTACAGGTATTTATCCTGGCTTGAAAACTGTGCTAGTAGACCTTAAAGCTCTGCACTCACCTCCAAAAATGTCAGCATACTCACAGCTATCTGCTACCAAAGTTAGATAAAAAAAAGAATGAACATATAGAGGAGCTCTTGAAGGGACCTTTTACCAGGGCCCTTCAAGTTTTTTCAAGCAGTCCTTAGAACAATTAAGTTCTAAGTAAAGCAGGTTCTGAGAGGGCTTGTAGCTAGGGTAAATAGATTACTACCTTCAGAGGACAAAACAGAGATCTGAGATCACCTACAAAGAGAAAATGAGAAGGATTTATTTCAGTAGAATTTATTTAATCTACCAAAAAAGAGCTTTACATTGATTAAACTGTTAGCACATGAAGCTAACTGAATTTACAAAAGAAGGCACTTTTAAAAAAACACTCCAATAATAACCTGACAAAATCGGGGTAGAGTAACACTACAGCTGTGGTATATTGTTCATAATTTGTACTATTTGAGTGTAGACTTCATGTTTAACAGAAAGTAATTCTCTAACCAAACAGGAAGTAATGGAGTTAAGGTGAAATCTTCTTGATGTAAATAATATAAGTCAGTCATAATGATCCTTCAGATCCTGGAATACAGCTACCTGCCTAATACTTTACATTCCTCCTACCACTGCTAATGTTCCTCTCTTTGCTATGCAGGGGAGGTTTTTTCCCTCAAGCTTAATTATATTTTAACTGAAAGGTTATAAATATGCAGTATTTATAATCACATTTTCATGAAACGCTGGAAATAGGATGAAATCAGTTCCAGAAGAATTAAATAATGAGAAAATGTAACTCAAATAAATCAATTCTGTTTAATATTTATTGTAACTTAATGTAGGAGTCACTAACTTTGAATTTGCAAAATATTTTATAACTTGTGTTTTATCAGTTAATACTGCTGCATATTAAGTCTTCATGTGATTTGTTAGCCTTTTTCTCCGATGTTATTAAAGTGTTCCAGTAAGCCTGAACAGCTTTGATTACTTTCTAGAGAGGAATAAGTAACCTACATCAGCCAGTTGCTACAAATTTCATCTGCAAGAACCATGTACAGAAAAAAAAACAACACAGTAGATACAAACATTTAAATTTAAGGGGATTCGGTTATGAAATAAACCTGCAATAGTGAGTAGCTGCACAGTCTTTGACAGTTGTCTTTTATATTATACTAGAACTTTCTCAATGACACCCCTATCACTAACATTGTCATACTGTAAACACCAGTCTCTTGGTATGGTATCTCAATATATACAGCAAACAAACTGAGACAGAAAAGTACCTCAAGCAAAACATTTGCTTCAGGATATCGTGAGTCCCTTAAGGTCCCTAAAGACTTTAATATTACTTTTAATCAGATGTCAATTAGCAAGTTCCTGAAGTTTGGATCTTGATTATAGCCAAACTAATACTCTGACCAGTGACTTTCTCACTAGAAAGAAATGAAAGAATTACTTACCATAGTCGCAGATACATAAAGACTGAGACAGAGATCAATGCAGTGGAAAAACCATTACGAAAAACAATCTTTATTATCTGGTAAACCAGGCACAAATGAAAATCTCTTAATCTTTCTTAATGGCTAAATGTATACTTTTAAAATAATAATAACAACAACAACAATAATAACATTAATGATTATAAATAATAACTATTATTATAAAAATAATAACAGTAGTAGTAGTAGTAATAATAATAGTAGTAGTAGTAGTAATAATAATGATAGAAAACTGTAGGGATAGGAAAATGTACTGGGAAGAAGTAACACCAAAAAGAGCCCTGGGAATCATCAGCCTAAGTTCACAACACGACAATGCAGCAGGAGGTACTAAGTGTAAGCTTTTGTTGCATATTTAAGAGATAAAACGGCTAACTTGAGCCTTTACTTAACATGATGTAAATCGCTGTTGCAGTAGTGCCCGAAGTTCACAGTGAAGAAAAAGTTGCACAAATTTGAAGGGTTCAACTGTAAATGTCATTGAAGATTTGGAAAATTTGTAAGACTGAAGCATTTTGGTGATTTATTTTACTCGAGAAAAGATGAAAGACTAACGTAATAATAATGTATAAATAATGATATGGAGAATAAAAAGGTGAAGGAATTCAACTTCCAAAAGTTCTTACTTTATGTTATTTAAAGTTCACATCTAAACATTTTGGTTTTCTCCTTTTTTATAGGGCAAGAGGGAGGGAGGGATTAATACTAGTACTGCAGTTCATACATTGACTCTTTGCTGTAACCCCTCTGATATGGTAAATAATACATTACTGCAGTTTGTATGGTGGAGATTTAAACTACTCTCACACTGCAAGTGTAAGCAAAATATTCCTTTTTTATAATAAACTTATATCTATAAACAAAACTGAACTTATATTCAGTACAACACTTGTTGCATACAGATGAGTTCTTCATGTATATATTTATATATAAATACATATATCACATATTACTGCCTGCTTTCATGGATAAACAGGTTTTATTTACATTAGTGAAACAAATTAATTAATCTGCACAGAAAAAATTACAGTGTAAAATGTCTGGAAAATTACTGTAAGTTTGCATTTAAGAACATCAAAAGGCATAAGGTTTGTTCCTTCTTATTAAAAAATACCTTGGATCCTTGTTTCAAAATCTTATAGAAATAAAATCAACTTTAACACTTGTAATTTCAGAGATGCAGAAACCAGAGAAAAGAACTGTAGAAATTATAAACTCTATGAAGATTAGATATCGGACCTTTTTCTCCAAAATATGTTCCAGAATAATAAAAGTTTTTGTTGACAGAGATTCTTTGTGACTCCATAGTCTAATTTCTGACCTGGATTTCATGAGTTTAAGCTATTATGTAAAATATGAGGCAAAGTGTCAAAGAAAGAATAAGGCTCAGGGCAACAGTGACAGCTTTAGAAAAAATAAAAGCAATTCAGAAGAAATTCCGTTAAAATTAAATGGAAATTTGAACTACTGAAGCCATGTAACATGAAAGTAAGTAACAAATGCAGTGTGCTCTTCATGTAGTGAAACTTGACAACAGACATATGTATAAGGACATCATAAAACAAAGGGATCTGCTTCGATATCATTTCAGATGATCTTTAAGTATGGACCTCTTTGAAAAAAACCTTACCTCTAGCATTATATCCTGAGTTATCCATTCATAACTGTGATTCTACAGCACACACGGGAAAACAGCCATCATGGAAGTATGGTCTAAAATGATTTAGAATAATGAATACTAAAAACATGCCGACAAATTACTGATCAGTTTGATTCCACCATAATTATCATCAGTGAAACTGTTGTGAAGGAAGCAATAGCATCAGTAAGTAGACTCATGAAAAAGCATTCAGTACCAATAAACAACCTGAGGTTCAAATACCTGATGTATTATTTAGTAAAACTTTTTGTAAAAAGAAAACAAAACCCTCAACCACTACAGAATCTTACCATAACTATCACCGAACTCTAAATTGCTTTTTTTAAGCTGATAAATAACTCTGAACAGATTGTGATACTGTTTGTTGCATTCTCTACAATTGAGAGGCACACCAAAAATTAAAGAAAATGTTTCATAATTTGGTTTAACAGGAATTTAGCCTGTATAAGAAAAAAGCATAATGAAAATAACATCACTGCAGCTTACCTGAGAACTAAGTATTACAACACTTGCTTCTGACAAAGCATCAACTTGACCAGATCCCCTTATTACAAAATGTCAAAGCAGAGCTGTCAGGAAAAATGTTCAGTTTAGTACCAGTTCAAAATAATTGATTAATACTCAAATAACTATTATTAAGTATGTTTATCCTAAAAATAAGAAGCAATCAAAAACAAGGAAGAAAACACAGCGGACCAATATTCCACATCTAGTTAATTAAAATCTTACCTTTTCCTCCCACTGACTCACAGAGGTAAGAGCTGGTAATTTTTAGATGCTTTTGTTACATTAATACAGACCAAGCTTCTCTCTACTTTCATTTGGTAGCCTCAGGATGCAATTACCAGGAATTATTTAGGAGAATTGAGAAACTGCTTGTAATTGGTGATTGTACAGATTTTTGACCATAGTAGCACCTTGCCTCCTTTCCCTTTTGGTTGTGACAGATAAGCCTCAAAAAAATCTGAGTTTGAAACTGAAGATATGCATTATGCAGCAAAATGTTTGATGCTCATGCAAAGCTTATCTGAATTGCCCATACTTCCCAAGACCAGCGAGTCTCATAAGATCTACAGATCTTCCAAATTCCAGACAGTTCAAAAACACCAAGAAAATTGGTTTTAATCTTTGTATGCTGGCAATTCTGTCTCTGCAGACTCCAGCTAAGACCTGCAAATGCAAAGCCATGCACAAGTTAAAAAAAAAAAAAAAAAAAAAAAGTCTGTACCTTAAACAGTTATTTGATTTTTGAGGACTAGTATCACCTCTTTGGGAGCCCTCAACTGCCACCCTATTGTCAGTCACTGGTCTGCCATATTACTTGCCAGAAGTTAAATGCTTTTAATCACATAACCTGCTTCTGCATCTCTTTGTGGTTTATTTTTGTAGACTTTAAATTATTTCTTTATTGTAGCAGGAAATTATGCGCTCCAAAAAATTTAAGCTCTGGCATGGGAAAAAAAGGCGTGTGCATGCACACACGAAATTGCTCTTAAAACAATACTTGAGAAGAAAAGGAAAAAAAAATCATTGTAAGTTTCCTTAGAATAATTAATTTCAGTTTTATCATTTCTGCTACAGGAAAATTGGAAAGCAGTTTTAAAACAGGAAACTGATCCTGTTATAATAGTTTTATATTGAAACATCTGATTAAAAGTCCTTAACATTATAGGATCAATTTCTAGAAGAATCTAGTCACTATTAAGATTTAAATAAAAATTAATACATTGTTTCTCCTCAAGTGTCCATTTGTGAGGATAGGTTACTCTCTGAAGAACTGGATATTAAGTGTGCGTGATCATCACCACTGCTATATCCCATTTTGAGAAGACAGGCTTACAGTTACGTGACTGTGGCTGTATTTAACAAAATCTTCAAATGCAAAGAATTCAAATACAGCTCTACTCACTTGAACCAATTCGTTAGAAGAACAAGAAATAACAGTGAAGTGCAGACTTGTAATACAACTTTTTTTTGAGAATTATTAAACCACCTTTTCACTCCCAGAAAACCTAGCAGCACAACTGACAGACAGTCAAAATAAAAATGACCGTGAACTACATTTGTTTGATTGCATTGCATTTATTACAAGTGGCCAAATAATGTTTGACTAAACAAAACAAGGACTGCATATGTCTTCCTCTAGTCTGCCACATGAGGATCTTGGTTTATGCATGGTAGCACTCCCACCTGAGATTCCTACGTCCAGCTCTCCAGGGGGTTGGTCTCTAACATTCTTTAGTCGTTTCTCCTCTTCTGTATGTATTCTGTGGAAAACACACTTACTTTTAGTACTGCTTTTCCTATTTCTATTAGTATGAAAATACTTTATCATTAACTTTTTTTGGAAAATGCAGTCACTCTAAGTTATTAGGAAGCACCTTCTGTTTTAAAAACCAAGAAGGTTTTTCTTTACTGACTTGTATTTCAGTCATCTGGAAGTGAAAATAACACTTGCATGACTGCTGCACAGAGATGTGTCTGTCAATATGACTATACAATCCATCTGCTACATGAAAGCAAAGCACACCCAGACACATATATGTATGTATATCATACTTGTGTAGGAAGGCAGTTTAGCAAACTGAGCCACACTGCATTTTCTACCATGCTCTTGAGTAGCAGCAGAATGAAATCCCTAACATACAGTTTCAACCATCGCAAGTAACCAGTCTGACACCTCCTGGGAGCAAATGGCTGTTTATAACAAAACCAGAGAAATCCATGCTTACTAACTTGCATGAGGCATCTTGAGATCTGACTTGAGAAAGCAGAGGAAACTGGTTTGCTTATGACAATTGTACTGCACTTGCAACACTTTTCAGCATCTAGTACACATGCTGAATGTCCACCATTCATATTTAGATGGTTTTCAATGTACATGATTATTTCGTTCTCTTTAAATAGAACTTTGTGTCACCTGGAAGTTGGCCTAGCACATCCTGTTAATGTACATTTCACAAGGATTTAAAGGGATTCTGAGATATAGTCTGTATTGCTCCATTTGAGAAGTCAAGCACTTTGTATCCTCTAATCACAGACTAAAATTCTCTGAATTTGGGAAATTCAAGTCCCAGCCCACAACTGTATGAACACCATTTTGCTATGGATCATTGCACTAGTACCTAAGAATGTGCTGGAATTCAGAAGTACAGAAGCCAGTGTGTAGAATTGTCTCATGGACCATGGTCTGTTCTCAGAGAACACATCTTATCCCCCTCTTCATTTCTAAAATAAAGAAACTGTGTCTAAAGCTTTTAGATTTTGTACTTTCATGGTCTATTGACAAACGTGGTTAACAATAAATAATCAAACCCAACTGCCCCTCCGCTCACACCTCTATTTTTAACATTTGAAGTACCTTAGAGTTACTTAGAACTGGATTACTCAATGAATTAAACCAAAATGTATCAATTTGACAACTTCTATGTTCTTTGAAGATTTAAGCTTTTTTTCCTTCCAGACTATAATGGACTCCAAATTCTGAAGCTGCAAGCAGAAGGCCCCCATGTCTGAGAGTATTTCAGTTTCTGCCAAACCATATGGCACATCTTTATTTAAATGTTAACAATTTTCATGTTCAGCATGAACTCTTTGAAGTAATGCTACGTTTGTGTTTGATATAAAATAGTCTGATATAAAACAGCTTAATTAAAAGTTAATTTAGTAAGTTGTCAGTGTGATACAACTATAACTCTTAAGCACCAAACTTTCCAATCAGGACATATTTCTAATTGGTACAAGTGTTACAGTGGTTTTAGAAAATAATTTTCAATTAATTTGGAAGTGCTGTTTCAGTTAATAGAATCAGTGCCTCTTGCTATTTATCTTCAAAGGAATGTTTTGTTTCTAAGCAAATTAAATCCCAAAGGACAAAAAGTTGTATTTTAGCAGGCTCTCCAAATGTTTTCTGTTTGAAATAATTGCATATGTGCTGGTTGCTTTTAAAGCACATAATAGGACTTCATCTTCTGTGCAAAGGTCCATGAAAGACATTTTGGATATATCATTTCCTGGGGGAAACAAATCCATTGTTCGAATAGAAATTACATCAAGATTTCCATACAAAAGCTAATACGCTGCAGTTTTAATGTCAGTCTGACAGTACCTTACTGTTCCTGCCATGTATTTTGTTTACCCTCATCAAAGCTGGACTTGACTGAAAGTAGGTGACGCTTCCACTATTCTAAATAGACTACCAGCAGGTGGTCGTGTTGAGAACACTTTTTGAAAAACCTCCCTGAAGTATAAGTAACAGAAGTTAGCACTACATCCGGGGAAAAATATACTCATAGTCAATTAGCACTTTTGGCAATGTAGCATAAGGGTTGGTGTTTCTGGCAGCAGCATTATCCACAAAACGACATGCAACCTGCTTCTAGAACTGAGTGTAGAACAACCTCTTTGCCAGTGACCTAAATGCAAGATTGTTCCAAGTGACTGCTTGTTTTTGTTCAAGAAGTGCACCTGTCCTGTAAATGGAAAAAACCCACAGATTTGAAATCCCATCCCACCGAATCAAAAACTCATTTGGTTTCTTGACCTAGATGAGAATGCTGTGCATCTTTCTAATATTAGGCTAGATGTTTATGAATTGACTTTCCACTGAAGTGTATCTACCCCGTTCAAGCAGGGCAATATATTTGTTCCATGTCACCTAGCAATGCATACCTGGTCAAAAATACTTTATTAATAAAATAATAATAAAAAATATACATGGTTCTCTAATTTAAGGTTATTGCTTGTCTATAGCACACTTCTTTCTTTTGGGAGTCAAGCCATTCCTTCATTGCCCCAAGCTACATTTCATTCCTGGTGGTGCAAAGAAGTTACATATGCCTTCTTTCTCCCAAACCAGGAACAGCAAGGTAAGAGCAGGTTCATGTACAAAAACAAGTGCAGCTTTTACAAGTGTGTGTTCAGCTCGTAGAGTCTCCAGACACCCAGTGATGGAAATTCATCAGTCACATATCCAATCCTTTCTCAGGCTTTGCCTACCTGATTTCTCATGCCCAGCCTTTTCCTAATTTCACAAGTTTCTTTCTCATATTCTCTTAGGCCATCATCACTTATCTAACAGATCATGATGCTCTGATCATCTCAAACCACAGAGCAGTCACTAAGTTTTTCCTCCCTGGTTGAAGTATGTGTGGAATGACACAGTTACAGATTCACACCAGACCTTTATATTTAAGCAAACTTTAACATTACAGATGCAAACACTGCATTGAAACTAGAGAAGACCCATGCTTCACTTTCCTTAGGTAACTTTAAAGGAATAACACAAGCTAAAGTAACTAATTTCGCATGCAGACTTGACCTCTTCCTTTTCTCCATCTCACAATTCATTTTCTGTGTACTGGCAATCAACCAAGCTCACATAGGCCTACATCATCCAGTAAGTACTATCTACTATGAACTTCAATAAAACAGAATTGTTCTACTTTATTCTAGAAACTCATTAAACCACCACTATTTGTAACTCAGGTTTCCCATCAATTTTGATTTGGGGGCACTTGGGAGCGGAAGATACATGCTCCAATACAAATTACAGGAATATAAAAATAATAGCATCATCACACAAGCATTTGCAACAGGCAGAAACTCAAATAAAGAAGTCCTCCAGGTGGTAACAGCCACTTAATCTGCATAATGTGTATCTGTGCATTACATGCAGGGAATCCTTAGTGGTTTTCTCAAATCCGTCTGGACAAGACTATTTGGAACACAATGTGAATACGCTAAAGAACAGACCAGCATCAGGGCTATTTACAAAAATTCCAAGTAAGACTTCAGAACATTAAGTGGTACCTAGGCGAGAAGCTAGATTAAAAAGACATCTGAATATAACCTTCCAGTTGTTGAAGTTTTTTCTGACAGACTGCAGAGAGATTTACAGCCCAGCATCCATGAAAGAAATGTTTAATTCTACGAACACTTGTTTACTGTTATTGAAAGCTGTCTGAAAAAACACCCCAAACAAACAACCGAAGTATAACATTTATTAGTAATTTTGGAAGAAACTTGGCCTATTCTAAATATTGTTTCACAGGGAAAATGCCTGGGCACACTAGGAAACTGTTGAATTTGAATACTTGCATTGTGATAGAAAGTTCACTTTCCTGTCTAACCTTTCCTAGATGAGGCTTTGCCCTTCAAAATGCAGAAAATGGTAATAAAAGACAGAAGAGAAAAAGAGAAGCTTTCACTATTTAAAAGTAAGCTGCCTCAAAAGGACAGTCATTGTATTCCTCTGTGTGCCAAGAGCTTCAGCAAAAAAGGCCATTTTGGTATTACTGGGATAAATGCAGGTCAGACCTCTTCTGCTGTGAGCTCAGGGCTGATGGAGAAAAACACCTTGTTCTCAATTTTAAACTAGCCAAGGAGACAAGTTGCTCTTGGGGCTAAAGTGGTAATTTAAAAACCTTTCTGCTCTCGGACTCACTAGAACTGGTCACCTAAAGCTTTCTGTTCAGCTGGAATAAGTCACTTTGTTAGAAATAAAACTTCTCAGTTAGTAAATCTTTACACCTGAGATACCAATGGAGGGTCCTGTGCTGAATCAACTAGAGCACAAACCTTAACTGGCAATGTTCCTATTGTCTACAGAGTACTCTTAATTACCCCGTGCGCCTTATGCCCAGCAAGACGGTCAAACACTCATTTTCATTCTAATAAAAGATAAATATCAGAGCACCAAAGTTTTCCTTGAAAGGTTCCTTGAAAGGAAGCCTTATTTTCTAGTCACCCCTATCCCTAAACTAGTGTTTTTTCACTGAACAAATTTCTGCAAATCATGTTTTGAGTAAGGACATGAATGGAAGTGAATAGGTCAGTACTTTACCACCTGTCAACAAAGCTGATCAGAAAAAAAGTGAGTTCTAATCCATAAATAGTAGTCACGTTAGCATACTATTATGCTAAAGTAACATTAGCACAGCAGCATGCTTCCAAAATGAGTTCAAGTTTATCCATAAAGGATGCTCTAAAATATATTGAAGAATTTCTGAAAAAAAAAAAAAAGCCATCCAGCCTAGAAACATGTATTCTAGAACCAAATGGGCTAGAAGAAAATTAAACCTAAGTTTTTGGAACACAGTGTTATGGAAAAGCAGATAATTCACTATGTACCCTACAGCCAGGAAATCCTGAAGTCACACCTGTAGTAATTATTTTTGATCAGCTCACCTTCTAACTCTGTGCAAGTATTTACTGCATTTCCCTATTCAGTTCCAGAGAAGACAAAATTACCTCATAGTGAGACCGGGTTAAGGGAATTATGTACTTATTTAATTTCTTTACTTGGAAGGGAATTTAATGGATTAATGTTCCTAATTGACTAGGCATGCAAAACCCTAGTTGTACTATATGTGTGTTGTTATGGTCTAAGGATCATTAACTGTGCCTCCTACCCCATGTATATACAGTGAGATAGCTGGTAGAAATAACCTCGGGAGAAAAGGTGTATAAAAACAAGATACTGCCTTACATTTTTCTGAGCAACATACGTGTGTTCTTGATTGTAATCTGCAAGATACCTAGGAAGACTTTTTTTTTTTATTTGCTTTACGAGCAAATTATTAACGAGAAAGCTTTATTTGCTGTTTAGCATGTAGAAAATATATTTGCCCTGCCAGGTTCTTTTGTTATATCAATTTGTATCTATCACCATCTATATGTGTTTATAAACATATTTATAGAAAACAGTAGCAAGACAATGTGTACGTTCTCTTCACATTGGTACAGGAAACCCATTTGTATTGGTATACATACAAAGAATTACCAGTTCTTAGTAATGGTCAGAGTGAGCTGCTTCTGGACTGAAGGAGGAATACAAATCAAGTGTTTACAGCTCATTTAGAAGGCAGGATATGATCCGAGACATAACGGACAGGTAGCTAACCTGAGCACATGGCACGTACAGATGCTTAGAGCAAACTAAGCTCTGAGGAATTTTGTGGTTTGGGTTTTTTTTACTTAGTTAAATGAGGGAATGTAAAAACTCTTTAATTAACACATGCTAGTACATTAACTAGTGTACCAAACAGAACCACTTTTTAAAAGCAGGATCTGCTTACATTCTTTCCCTATGTTCCCATGACACTATACTAGTCTGTGTTGTATTCAAAACCTGTATCTGTGTTACAAAAGCTTCGTGTTGCTTCTGGCCAGTGAACCAGGTAAGGAAATTACATGCCTGTTCCACATTGATCTAAATATATAACTGCAACATGTTTTTCCCTTCTAAGTAGGAAGGTCAAAATGTCCCTTTAGAAGAGATCTTCAGATGTAATAGTAGAAATCCAAGAAAATATATCACTTAAGGTGTACTTTAGAAGAAATGTATCTCCTTTCCCTCACATTTCATGGTGAGATGACAGCGATCCTGTAAGGTATTCAAGCTGACGCTGTCAAGTGTAAAGCATTTACTGTGTAATGATTATTTACAATGACCTGCCCTGATATGTCAGCATCTCCTTCAAGAAAAGGTGAAATGAGCTGGTGGAATACAAAATACCACTCAACAATCAATGAAGAAAACTCATAAGATTAGTCACTTGTCAGATATTACTCATTCCTTAGAACCAAAAAAAGCATGACAATAATAATTCATGAATAATTTATCTAAAGATAAAACATTTGGAACAATAATCAACCAAAAATGAGCAGCTATTCTGAGCTAATTAATGTCCCCATTTAAGTACTGATTGACAGCCTTGCCCAACAGGACATTCTGTAATGGATAATCCAGAGTGTGCAGTTAAGTGAGCATTACATTGCCTCCCATTTAAATTCTGTGCTGCTTTTGTCATTCGAATATTTTTATATGAATGCCTTAGGTGGATTGTTTGCTAGTAGCTTATGGGTGTTTATATAGTGTTTCTACTCATAGCAAAGCCAGAAACGTATAAGAAGTTATTGGAAAACATTTTCCAGTAGAAGTATGATATAGGTTCAAGATTTCTAACACAAGGCATGTAGTTTAAATCGTATTTGTCTTTCAAGGAAGGGGTACTTCCCCCTCCCCCCCCACCCCCCCCACCCGCTATTTAGTTTTTTAAGCTCAGCATATTTCAGTAAAATTTTAATGCAGGAGAGATTTGACCCTCTTAAGGTTTTATCACAATTGTTAATACTTAATGTTTCTTCCCCATAAAAATTAAGATGTATTATTTGGAGAAAATGTATCTATACTTAAACCACTGAATTCTGAACCATAAAGCAACATCTTGATATTCAAGTTCAAAACACGTAAGTGCAATCCATGAAAGTTACTCCTCTGATGAATTCCATGTAGTGGTCCAAAACATATTGGATTAGAATATTAGGAGCTATAAGGCAAAACAAGAACTGTATTTTGTTAGCATGTTAGCAATATTTACTAGATAATGTTGCTATTTCTGTTATTTTCTTGGGAAATCATTACATTATTCATGTACGTCAGCTCAGATGCATGCCTTTTCCCACCCTGTTTTCTTTCCTTTCCTTCACATCAGAGTAGACTCAGTGCAGCAATGGGCAGGAGAGCACATACAGCTTGGGTATGTGCTACTCATTTTAGATTACAGCTTGTATTTCACTGCTTTACTAAATGCAAATAGCAAGGAGATGAGGAAATCATTAACAAGATGCTATTCTGAATTTTGGATGGTAACTGGGCATATATAGACCGCCAATTCATTACTCCTTTTCCTAGCAGTTAAATAATTTACCATTCAAATTAAGCCATTTAAAATCATTTCACTGGTTAGTTCATGGAATGTAACAATTAATTGCTATCCATTCAGCTAGGATAGCCAGCTTTCATTAAAAAAGAAGGGGACACACCCTGCTTCAGGTTATATGACAAGACTCAGTTCCTACATCAGGCGTTAAGACTGACACGAAGTTTGGGAATGCTGTATGTCAGCTGTGCCAGGTCAGGCAACAAACCCCTGTGTTCTGGTTATAGTTCAGAATGACTCAGGGCTGTAACAGGAGAAGAAAACTAAACAGTTCTCCTAATCATCTGTACGAGAGTGGTACAGAGACACCAGAAATACCAGCACGTGGTCAAGAGCTGAGGCTCAGAACTGTTTAAGATGTTTTTTCCTTCTCCTGTCAAGGCCTTCTGAGAGCAATGTATCTATTTGTTATAATGTCACGTGACACACATGTAACTCAGTTTTTGGACGCAGCGTGACAAGTGTAGTGAATACCAGTCCTGACAGATGGACTGCCATGTCCCCAGCGTACTGCTGTAAATGAAGGCCCTCCTATACACTGAATAGGAAAGACCACAGATTTTCTCAAAACGTTATCATTGAAATTGTGAAATAATTTCCACATAGTCAGTTAGATCCCTAAGATTTTTCCATGTATACAGGTTTTAAAACCATGAGCTAGTAGCAGTTACAGATGGGAAAAGCTTGCATAATCGTGCTTATAGAGAGAAATATGGATATACAATCTTTTGAAGTTTATACTCTGAATTATACATTCAGTTTACTAATAGCACTCTTCCTGGTAAGACACTAGTTTTGTCAAACATCATCTAAGATACAATTACATTTGTTTCACAGTAAGAATACCGAAAATGAAGTCTCAGGAAGTAGTATGCAAAAAAAGCTTACTGTATGGTAGTGTGGTGCATAATTAGTGTCATCTGTTTAAATGGTTTCCTGTTTGTAATCTGTACTTACCTATAAATGTAAATAGAGAGAAAGTCAATGCATCTTAATGGACACGTTGACTCATTTAGGGCCTAGTTGGATTTGTAAGCTGTCTGCGGTTTTCATTTCCTTCTCTTTATGTTTGGGAGGCTAACTCAATCAGCACAGAGGGAAGTATTGATTTCTTGGGGAGATTGCTTTTCATTGGGTTGAATAACTTCAGGGAAAAAAACACCCAAACCCTAGCACTAAGTCTTAATATGTTTTTTAGAGTCTTTTAAACCTGATCATCCTGTAAATGCAGGTACACAAAAAATTTCTATTCAAATTGCAACGTTGAATGATACGTAATCATATATTTTTAATTCAAATTTACTGATTTGTTTGGATGTTTTTAATCCACAGTGTCTTCCTAGGTATTGAAGGCAATTAGTAGGTGTTAAAAAAGGAGGGGGCACGACAATACTGGATACTGTTATTTTTTCTGAGTAGACCTACAGTTAAGAGAAATATGGAAACAGTTGATCATTAAAAATTAATAATATGGAAGATTACACTATGAGATGGAGCTGCATTGTTTATAGAAAAATATCAAACTTTGACAATTACTCTACTTACGGATTTGAAAATTTAAATTCAACTCCAATTCCAAATTCAAATGGACTCCAATTAAGTAGCTGGCTCCTACATTGTGGTTTACTGTCAGACTTACAATGCAAAAGATAATATAAGAAACAATATAAAGAATCAGATGAACAAAAGCCTGAAGTATGCAGCAATGACAGTTATCAATAATGCAATATTAAAAAAACCCTGTAGCATTTTTTTGGTTGCACAGTATCTACCACATTGTCTTTGGCTGCTAGATGCTGCTTAATATAGATGACAATAATTAGAAACTGGATTAGCTGTATTGAGAGTATAGCTGGATTTCACATTACTGATCTCTCCTTTGCAGACATGCCCATTTTGCACAATCCCAGCATTTGTTATCATGTAGTTATCTCACGAACACATTAAAAAAACCCCACAAAACTAAAAATATATGTGATTATTGCTGGCAGTAGACACAGAATCCAATTTTATTTTTGAAAGACAAAGCTTTATAGATTTCTAGCATCCCATTGCTCAGAAACTTAGATCTCAGGCTGATGTCAACATAGACTTTTATAAATTAAATTCCATCCTAATATTCTTATAACATAATGGTAAAGAACACTTTTCTGGCAAACTACAGGGTGGCAGCCAACATTCTTCTTTCCTCTGACTATAGGGAGTCATTCAGCTTAACAAAAAAAAATCCCTCAACTCCACATTAGCATCCTATGGAGATTTCAATGATAGGCTGTCAACATTTTCAGTTTCAACAATTACCCAAGAGAGGACTTCTTAATGAATTAACCAGGCTGCTAATTTACTGGAATTGTCTTTTTGTCCATATGTTTAGTACTTCCTGCAAATGAAGAAATTTTTCTTTTCTTTTCCTTTCCCTATCTGACAGTTGTTAATCAAATTACATCTAGGTTTAACTTTATTTAACTTTATTTGTACTTGAGGAGTCTTGTTTTACTGAAGTAAGTTTCAATATGAAATTGCCTTTTTTGTGGACATCTTCTTTATTTTTGTTTGAAAACCCTAAGATATATTCCAGAAAAACAAAGCATAATACGTTGTTCCTTTTACCATTTATATGACTCCTATAATACAGCAAATTTAGCCCTCCATTGAGCTCAGTTATATTTGCATAAGTATGTCACCACAGTATAAAGCAACATCTTTACACAAGAGTGTAAAGTAACCTTTAAACAGACCTTGTTAGCTAAAATTAAAACATGAGCCTTTTGTATCAAGAGTATCAGGTTCTTGCATGAAGAGTAACAAGTTCTTTTCCTTTCTGAGATAGCTGCCCCTTATAAGACAATAAATCTACTATTTCAGCACAACCTATTAGATCACATGCCAGTACCACCTGTGATGATCTACATAATTCAGAAGATCAGAATGGAAAATAATAACTTGTTCTGACTGACATTTTTATTGGGGAGCACTGTCAGGTATGTTTTAAAACACTGAGCAGATTCCTAAAACAATGTAAATGCTTAATAAAAAGAGTGGTTCAGGTATTTGTGAAATACTTTTTTCTGTGAACTGAAAACATCAGAATTTTCCAAAATAATTTTTAACTGATAAAATAGGGATGTTATTAATAAACATACCCATTCAGTTTTATCCTAATGTACACTGAAAACCCCCACATTTAATTACCAAATTTTGCATATCAGAGAGTGAACGACACACAGCTACAGAATTCCCCAACTCACTTCATTCGTACCTAATAACTACGTGACATTGACCAAATGACTTTCAGTTTGTTTGCTCTTACTTTTTTCCTACTTTAGGCTACAAGGATAGTGGCTGTTGTTTGTTGTATATTCCTAGCCCACACAACTCCACAAAACATCTTGTTTGCTCTTGTTTGCTATTCTACAACTTCTAGGTATCTGGGGTTTGTATCTAGCACAGTGGCATGCAAAAACCCAAGGAAAATAACTAGAATTCTAATAATTGTAAATGGCATCAAAATTAATGTCTGTTCTAAATATTGTAACACAGATACATACTCAAGAAGCAAGTCTGATGCACCAATACATGTCATTCACCACATCTTGTTAAACAGGAGAATTTGAAAGTGGTAAAAGAGTACTTCTAATGCAACAAGATTAAAATTTCATGCATATCTGCAAAGAATGTCTGTGACTTCTGTCAAATTATGGCTGATAATACAAAAAATGCGTCCTAGGTTTTGGGAAGATTCTCTACTACAGCTGTTACAGTAAGCGATAGATGACAGTGCTGTCTGGCAATTTCCTTCCAGTCCTGAAGTACCTTTTACTCAGACTGTCAGCATTGGTAGGGATCTAAAAATTTTATAAGATCAGATGATAAATTAAACACACTATTTCTTCATTTAGGTAACTCCTGCTATTGCTGGATCAGCCCAAACCCTCTTACATATATTAAAGAGACCAGCACATAGTGCAGTTATTTTTCTTTGACAAGTAAAACTTTTCTAACAGGAAAGTTAAAAAAATCCAGAGAAGGTGATTGCTTTTTACTACCTAGGACATAACTTTATTTTTGTTTCTTGCCTTTACCCGAAAGTCGTCTACTAGGTGTACCTTTTATCCTGCTTTTAATGAAAAAAAAAAAAGAAATAAAAAAGGAAAAAAAGTGTAATGTATACCAAACTATTTTTTAAATGGCTACACAAAATAATGGACTTGTATAAAATTCTAACTGTGGCAAGATTTTTTAAAAATACTTAAGAACTACATAATTAAAAAGGGAATGGGAGTCATGTGTTATTTCCACCATAAACACTAGTGGAGATTGTTAGAGCAACAAAATTTATAGTACAGAAATATAAAATATTGTTAGTAAAATGAAAATAATTACCAGTGAGATTAAGAATGAAAGGGTGACAAAGATAATGGAATCATTCAGTGATAGAGAGATCTAAAAAACTCTAAACTAGGAAACAAATTGTCTTCAGGTCTGTGTGTCCTCTATTTGAGTTGTTTTTAATACATGTATGTGTATATATATATGTAGACACATGTACATGTGTATATGTATGTTTTCTACATAGAAAAACATTGTGCAAGTTCAAGGTTCCTGAAGAGTTTACAGTGTTTTTATAAAAGTTTTGGTAGGTCTTCTAAGTGGCTCCATTTGAAAATTCCATCATGCAGAGCTACTTAAGGTACATTTTGTATATTTTCTTACCATGACATTTAAGTGTCTCTTGGGGGGAGGGGGGACCAAATCACCTTGTCAAAATGACAGTTTGATGATGCACAAACACATTTACTCTTTCACAACAATGTCATATTGGCTGACACTGCCATTACAATAATTGTTATTCTCAACAGTTCACAGTCATCTTCAGCTATTACAAGATTAATTACAAAGGGAAAAAAAAAAAAAAAGAGAGAGCAATACAAAAGTAAGATTTGTTAGGCAGTCAGGTATAAGGAAATAGTAGGTTGGCTAGCTAACGGGGCTGTGAACTTGCTAATAAAAATGCTGTTTTACCTGTATTGCACATGAGTTCTTAAAATACAAGGAAAAAAAAACTTTTTCATTACATAGTGACTAAACACACACAGCATACAGGTGTCACTCTGTATCATTTAGTGTCAGGGCATCTTCCACTTCCTGAAGGTTTGGCTTTTGGCTACCTGGGATCTTGTGCTACATACCATGTTGATCCTTACCTATGGACTACTTCCAGGCTTAAACTCAGAGTTGCCTTGTCACCAGAGACTTGTCTGGTATCTCTGAAGTCTTGCCTGTACCTGTCTACTCTGCCCAGGTCTGCTATTTGCCTGACTCAGGCAACACTGTGGGACTTCGTACTTGTCAGTGAGGGCACTGCTCTGCCCGGCTCCACGATCTGGTGCTGAATCACTTTCCCCTGCAGAGTAACACCAGCCTGTGCTGCTCCCCAAAGGGTTGTCCCTACAGAAAATTGAGTAAAAGAGAGGTGAAACTGGCCGATTGTGATACAAAAAAGACAACATAACAAGGCTGAGAATCTTTCTAATTGTCTTGCTTCAGCAAATCCTTCTGAAAGAATGTTCCTTTACAGTGGGATGCTCTTTGATCCACTTTGACATTCTTGCATTCTTCCTCTCCTGCAAATGGTAGTATCAGTGTAGCATTAGTTTGAGCTATGTCATTTGCCATATTTACATTTCTAGACCCTGACATGGGAATGTGTTAGAATCTCCACTTAAGTAACATCTGCTTTTTTAAACATAAGTCAAAATCTCTGTTTTAAATGATAGTTTCCATCCCTCAAAAACCTTAGAATCCAGAAAACACAGAAAAAAACCCTCCGGATCTCACACTGTCTAGATCAACATCAAAATTTTAAATACTTTTTTTAATATACTGTTAACTTCTAGTTATTGTACTGGTATTATAGCAAAGCTCCAAAGTCAATTTATACACTGCAATACTTAAGAGCAATAAACTGAAGAATTAAAAATAAAAATGTGGGAAATACTCCATACTGTAGTTCAGAATGTAGTCTGAAATGGATAAATCTTCCCCAAGATACCTCTGAATGTTACAGGGGACATACACCAGAAGCAAACTTATACTTTGGGATCATAAGGTCCCCATATCATACTTGCATTAACTTGCCTGGTCTGAACATACCATAACCATCATCAGATGGTAATGCCTCCAAAAAAGGCTCTGAGGACAAGAGTGCTGTGTTTAAGTGTAGGCTGGAGTCCAGACGATTAGGGTTCAAATATGTCAAGTCAGCTAATTTTTCTATGCATTAATTTAATTTTTGAAATATTTTCTTACATATTTAGACTGTTATGCTGTTTGAGATTTGGCTTGTAATTTATACATCTGCATCCTGAACAATACCAAAGCACAACAGGAATAAAAAGGTTTGTCAGTTGTGCTTAAAATGAATGTGAAGACTGATCTCTACATAGTCCAACTATAAACATAATCTAAGTGCTAAGGCAGCAAGACAGATACATTGTACTAATTGCTTTGCTTTTTTAAAAAATAAGGGAAGTAGTATTCTTTTTGTATACTCTCAGATTCTCTGTGGATTTCAGAAACATCAGCTGTGCCCATTTTCACTCATTGGGGTACGTATGGAACTCACAGCTTATAACGGTTCTGATAACTCTGCACTGCATGTCATGCAGCTGTAAAAAGTAACTAAGATTCACGTCTTGAACTGCATTTCATTATGCTGGTTTCCATAAGTCAATATCAGAAGTGAAATTTATATACACAACATATTTGTCTGATACTATGCCTTACTAAGCCATACCTAGGAAACCTTATAAATCACCCAAATGCCCAAGGATCAATGCCTAGGTTTGAAGCTATAATGATTTTCTCATTTAACTCTAGTTGGAGTTGAACCAATATTAAAGATTTATCTACTTCTGGGATAACAAAGGGCAACCTTTTGACCATTATAGTACCTGCAATTATGAGGCCATTAAGAGTGACAAAGAAATCAAGGAATTAAGTATTCTGATAAACTTTCTGAAGTGCTTAATGAAGGAAATATCTACTGTTGTCCACATATCACCAGAAATTCTTGAGAGCACCATATAAAAATGATTCAGTACAACTCTGTGTCAATAACTTCACAAAGGTGTCATGACACAACAAGGTCATTCCAGGAAATATGACTTGTCCTTTCTAGAATATTTAAAAAAAACAACACATTTTCTTTGCTTGTATCTAAAGTTTAAAGAAAATTGAAGAAACACTATTACATTTTTTATTAGAGTGTAACAGCCGACATCAGTCCACCATAGCTGTACTGCACAAGGACAAGCTCATATCCAAAAAAAAATTACAGGAAACAAATTGTACCATTCCCTTTTTACAGATGAGGGCCTGAAGCCAAACACAGTAAGACCCTTAGAAATACAAAACTTTTATCAAAGACCTCAGGTGAATACAAACCTCTCTGTTTAGGTAATTAACCACACTATCACTGTTTGTTTTGCTTGGTTTTGTCTTAGAGCCAACTGTGGGGCTTTTATTTATTTATTCACTTTCAAAGCAAAACAAACAGAAACAGGCTATAAAAACCATTGCTACTCCTCAAAAAAATATTGAATTCAATTTTGTTAACAATATTAACTTAGAAAGAAACTGTCTTGTACATTATACTTTACTGTAATTCATAATTGCCAGTATAAATCTGTTTTCTACATCTTCACTGCAGTAAAAACTTCACTGCCATTAAGAACATCATTTCCATATTATATATGAAATCATCACTTCTAATCATTGTCTAACTGTCTGGGAAATCGAGGCTGTTAACATTCATACCGAACGATAGGCTTTGTGCATAGCCGAAACAATTTATTGTAATGAATGTTTCAATAGGTGTGTGCTGATATTGGTTTTCAGTGCTATTAAATTATTCAAATTCATTGTAGTCAATATCACCTTAATTTATTATATTGCATTATTACAATGTAATTGCTTTCCACATATTTGGTATACAGCTTGATTGCTGATTAAGTTCTGAGTTTCCCAGAGTGCGTGGCATTCAGCTTGGGCAGTAAATGCAAGTGTTAGTGCAGACATCGGTGAGCAGTGGGTGAAGAATACAGACAAAATAAAACTTGATTGCCAGGTCTTAGGACAGCATGGAGATGTCTTTTCTCCCTTCTACATTGTCCCTTTTTCACAGTAGGAAAAGGGACCTGGGTTTAGGCCCAGGCACAACTTCTCTTCACTCGGGATTATGGCAGCATACTCTAAAATATTTCATCGATGTATAAAACAGAAAGACAACAGCTGACCTTCAAGTGTCAGATACTGGAGAGAAACTTCCCATCCTATCATTTGTCAGAAATCTGATAACATGACTTACTCTGAACTGAATCTAAATGAAATGATTTAGGGCTTGGATAATCAGACTCATCCCCGGTGGTGTGTTTGAACTTTATCTTATAGCAATGCCGTGTCACATAATTATGACAAAACTGTACTTTCCACTGCTATCTCCTTTGCCGGTAAAAGAGCAGAACTGAATAGACTTACGCCAGCTTGCCCTAGGTAATTTAATAGACCAGATAGCCTATCACTCTGCAAACAAATGCTA
The DNA here is from genome assembly GCF_017639655.2 of Falco naumanni. Lineage (NCBI taxonomy): Eukaryota > Metazoa > Chordata > Aves > Falconiformes > Falconidae > Falco > Falco naumanni. Next base: position 11,028,440 of record NC_054064.1, on the reverse strand, counting down.
CTCTGACCCATTACGTTTGCTGTAACAAACAGAATAATTGATAGCTATGCAAAAAAAGTATTAGTCTTTTTGTACATTCAGGTTTCCTGAAGCCACTAAAACCCAAACTTAGTGTGGTCATATTTTAGAGTTACAAAAATCAAGTCAGACAAACTCATATATTTTCTTTGAAGGCAACGGAGCTGTTCATTGTTGCCAAGAACTTGACCATTAAGATTATTTTGTCATGGCCATATAAACACATTTGGCTATATACCTTGTCATCTGTCAGTTTATTTTTACTCAATAAGTGACACACCTATGTTTGCTACCAGCTATTCCTTGCACTGTAAATCATGGTAAATGCACAAAAGAGAATATATTCTGAAAAATAAACACACAGAGAGCCCCCTCCAAAACACCCCCCAATACCAAAATGGTTGTATTTTCCCAACGTTCTTCCATTACCACATTGTATAAGTTAAAACTGAGGTCATTATTTCCTAGCACTCCAGTTAACAATTGTATTTATCTCTGCTTACCCTACATAAGGAAACTCTCGAGCTCACAGGGCTTGTAGCTGCAAGCCATAGACCTTGGTAATATCCAACTACCAATTTTATAGAAGACCACATTAACTGTGGTTTGTTACAGAAATGCTCCTTTCTTGGTGTTTGATTGTGATTCTAAAAACTATAATCCAAAACTGGAACATCTGAAGTCAGAATGAATGTTTGAAAAACAGGCTGCAGACTGTTGCCCAGAAGACGTGCTTACATTATCATTTATGTCTTTTAATAGTGTCAGTAACTTTATTTGAAAGACTGCTGTTTTTTTCCAAAGTACTTCCAGTTCCTGTGCATATTTTTATTAATGTCTTTTATTAGTTCTTAAATTCCATTTCCACTGTGGGTCTGCTTTTGGACTTTGTTCATTATCTAATTTGTCTCAAATTCTGACCCCCAGGTTATTGGCAGGAAACCGATTGCCCTTTATCTCTTTTACTATTAATTGCATAGTTAGAACTGAAGGAATAAAAAGTCATCATGAAATGAAATTACACAAAGGTCAACTGTAATGATGGCTTTTATCTTCCCATGATATTTGTTCCAAGTGAAGTTTGATTAAACCAGAAGGCAATCAGAAGACACTAGTAGACCTTGCAGCTGTTCACAAGCACAAGTAATTTCTTATTGTCCATACTCTTGATACCATGGACTTTAGTGATGTTGAGAGTAACAGATTTGGCTTTTCTGGTTCTTGTTATTTCAAATCATTCAAGTGTAAAAAAAATTAAAATATTAATAATTTTTCTAGTATTGAAAAAAAAACCTGAGTAAGCCACTCCAGAAGCCAGATCAATATCCCATGATACCAGCAATGAATATGACTAGTTGTCTTTTATAGCGAGCAGCTTACAAATAAAGAGGAAAAGATAACTGTTAAAAATTAATCTTAAAAGAAATGTGAGTACTTCAAAGGAAGCTGAAAAGGCTTACATATGTAAGATTCATAAATAGAAAATGAGAATAATGCTTAGTGCACATTGCTTGCTATGAAGTATCCAGCAAGTTCTAAATTAATGGATTTAAAGTTGTTATCTATCTGTTAATTGGTCAGTTTGGCAACTGAAAAAGTACCTAGAACTACTTTTCCACCCCTTTCTTCTTGGAATGTGAATGTTCTTTACAAAAAAGCATTTGCTGTTATAACCATAACATATATGATAAAGATGACTTGCTGGAATCAACTGAGATCTGTTGATCCTGATCTATTCTATAATGCATAACATATTTACAGATAGAGAAATGGCACAAAGAAGGAAAGCTTAAATATGTTCATACTACAGATAATAGACTTACTCTTGCTGTACTAGGTTTTTAAAGCTGTCAGTGATGTCCTTAAAAAAACAAATTCAAAATAAAAAAAATTAAGTTTTGTGTCAAGTGCTCTGCTAAACACAACAATATACTTCTAAAATGCTTTAAGAGTAACTTAATTGTCATAGTCATATTTCATGGCTGAACCTTAATGTGAACAGACTCCATAGAGCTAGATAAGAAATTATTTTCTTGTCCTATACAATTGAATTTCCAAGTGACCTCAGTACAAACATTGTATACACAGTATGACAATGTTTAGTCTTGAGTTACTTTTCTGTCAACATGTTATCTGTCATATGGGAATTTTGAGCTGAGATAGCTGCCAGGACAGAACCACACCACTCAGTGACAAAAATCTATGATTATTTACTAAGCTAGCTCAGTATAGGAGATGGCAGCAATACATGTCTCCAGACGCCTTGTAACCAGTACTATGAACCCAGGAGAGCAGGAAATTGCTCCAGATGGTTGAGGCATCAGTCCTGGCTGGCAGCCTGGTTTTTACACATAGCAATTCCACCTTCAGAGCAGCCTTCCACACTGCTGGATATTCATGGACATATTTTTCTCAAAGACTGTTGTTTTCACTATGTATTGCTTCTACTAGTGGCATAAGCCACTAATGGCCTTATTGGTCATATCACCCAAGGAAAATCTCTTTAACTTTCTTTGCGTGTGGACTCTCTCCAGTAGCTCCACCTCTCTTGCAACTCTGTAGTTGAGACCAGAACTAGACACAGCACTCCAGCTGTGGTCCCACCAGTGCTAGGTAGAAGAGGAGGAACACCTCCCTCAACTTGCTAGCAGCATTCCTCCTAACAAAGTCCAGGATAGTTAACCTTCCTTCTCTGCAAAGGTGCTTTCCAGTTGGTCAGCCCCCAACATGTACCGGTGGCAAGGGGTTATCTCCTCCCCAGGTGGAGAACTTTGTGCTTCCCTTTGTTGATCTGTGTAAGGTTTTTCCAACACGTGCTTAGATGCCCTAGTGGCATACCCCACAGCATTTAACCCAGCCTTGGGATTAGGCCCTAAATACACCTTGTGCTGCAGCACAGTCCTCTTTATTTCACAGACTTTGAACTGCAAAGACAATAAAAGCAACTGCCTTAGAATGGTCTAGATCCCAAGGACATGAAGAAAACAAGTGCTACACAGTGCATACACAGCCTAGAAGAAACCAACACTGAATAGTGAAGACATGACACAGTCTTATGCTACAAAGCTTGACAGTGAGGAATTGATCCTTGGGCTTTCATACTTTTAGTATTTAAAGGTAGTCCACATGCTCCCATATCTCACTTTTTTAAAAAAAGGAAAAAGTTAGCATATCAGAGTTCACTGTGAAGGCAACTCTTCAAGTAAAACTCCAGGACCAGCTTAATCCACTGCTTCATTTACTGCATACACCGTAGTCCCAGCAGCATTTCCCCTCCATGCAGACCAGCCACCTGCCTTCATTCAGATTCTGAGCAGATATCCCAAGAGGAGGCATTAAGCTTCCTCTTCCAGAATGAAGCATTGCTGTATTTCACAAGCTGACTTAGACCCAGATTGGATACTCTCACTGCAGCTGGTGGAAACGTATGCCTTTAAACATCACCCACCTGAAAATGTAGATTTTATTATAGACCATTAATTCCTATGAGTCTGAAGCATGGAAGCCCAGATTCTCATATTTCAGCATCTCACTGCCAGCATTTGAGGCCCTTGGTAAGGGAGCAGAAGTCCACAGCATACAGGTGCAGCTTTGATATATTCGGATTAACCGATTCCACAACACTTTCGCTTCTTTGTGGGTGAAGGATTTTTTTTAAAAAAGTTACATGTGTCTGAATGCATGTAGTTTTGTATCTTGTCTTACTCACTTCTTACAAATACAAAGAGTTTGCTTGGGTAAATTTTACTGGAATGGCACCGATCATTTTTTAAACTCCAGTTAAGTGGACGAATTCCAAGGCTTTCCCCACCCCCATTACTTCCAAGGAAAATACCAACTTCTATACCACTCAGTTTAAGTCTTTGAGCCAAAACCCCCATACTGGTTAGATAGCTTTCATCCTCCATGAGCAATTATAGCTTTTCTTGCACAGCTATTAGTGAATGCAAGACTCTTGCAGAAATCTAACTGGTACCTTGTAATTCCTTTAATTTTATTTTTAGGCATCTGGGATTCATGCCAATATCCTGTTCCTTCTGTGAAGTGCTGACACCTTACAGGCTTTTACTGCTTAGTGTTGTCAAGGGTTTAGGTAGTCATTGTATTCTAGGACTTCCTCCTTTTTATGATTCTAAGAATTCATTCTTCTGCATTTATCCCCATTAAATTCTACAGAATAACCCAGAACATCAGCTTCTATCTTCAATGCCTGCAGAAAAATACACACTGTAACTCAAAACAAAAGAGAAGGATGTAACCTGCACTCGCAAACTATCCCTAACCCCAAGCCAGGACTACCCGTGAGTCACAGCAGGCAACAGGATTATTTAAAGGCAGGCAGCTGTCCTCAGGAACCAGCATGACTACACTTGCCTGTGTTGCTCAAGCCAGGAAAAGACAACCTCAATATAGAACACTGTAATGATACCACAAGGCAAGATGTGACTAAAGGTAACAAATGAAATTCAGTAGTGCAAAATGAGGTCATGTGCCAACAACAGAATTAATAACAACAGATAAAAAAAAAACACATGGTGACAAAGGCTTCATCATTAATCCAGGAATTTTGTAATCTGAAAGAACAAAGAGAAAGAAACCTTTGAGTGACTGGGTCATCATGTAAAAAGTTAGGAACCATTAATGAAATGCACCTCAAAAATAGAGAAATGTAGTCAAGATAGTAAAGTGCTAAGAGTTTTGGACCAGGTAAGAATCATCCTTTACTTGAAATAGTTTACAATTTTTACTTCAGCTTGGTTGTAAAAGAAATTAATCTAGAAAGGTAACTTTTAGAGTTGAGACTCTTACAAAGAAGGAAGCTGACTTGTTTTCTTACTAGAGTAAAAGTAGTATCGATCAGTAACTTCTATTATGAGCATAGACTGCAAAGTTAACATTTGACTGTAAGAACTTTAAAATGACCCTGTGTGGTTGTCAGGAAAGATGTTAAGTCACAAAATGCAAGCTTTGAAAATAGTGGAATTGGAAAATGTCAGAACCTGGTAGGCTTTCATAATGTGTCATTTAAGTACAGTGAAGAATTTACTCTTTTATTCCTTTTACACTATTGAGGCTAATGATTCTGCAGAGCCTTTATTTTCTGATGGCATTTGTAATGCAATTTCTCCATTCTGCTGCTACCTTATGTGTAAAATTTGGCATAGATTCACCTTAAGAGATCTAGCCAATAGTGACAAAACTTGTTAAATAACTTGCTTCATCTAAAATGGATTTGCTTCCTACCTGAATTTAAACACCAGTGCCAATCGGTCTGGGCGCACGTGACACTTGATTTTTAAGAGATGTTCATTTCAGTGGAAGACTTTAAAGAAATCAATGTTCTGTTCCACACCCTTCGTTCCTCTTACAACTTCTTATAACATGAAAAGCAGGTTTTCTACATGTCTGAAGTTATTCACACATAGAAGTTCTCGGTCTTCGTCACAAAACTACTGAAGCAATATTATACTGAAGGGAATGTTATACTGAAGAATGTGAAAAGCAGATGGGCTTAGGGTGAGACAAAAGCAACAAATGATAGGAAATTGGTACTTGACAAGTACATCAAAGATTAAGTTGAGGAGGGATAAAATGCATTTTTTTCATCTCTGACAAGCAGCATTGTTTCTTTGCTTATTTGTTTCGGACTTCTCTCTTTCCAATTTGCCAAGTTTCATGGAGCTACTCTGGAAGAAGTAATTTACACCATTAGGCTTACTTGTAAGACTTTCTGATTACCTAATTTTCAGACTTACAAACAACCAACTTATGCATGGCTGGCAGTTTAATTCTGATTTCTAAGTTGTTAAAACTGCTTCTGGCAGGTCACACCCTTAAATGTAAACATTAGAGCCAGGAAGCATCTTTAAATACTTTTTAATTTCTTCTTTGTTTTTCTGTAACTGCATCAGGTTTTCCTCTCATTCTTTATTGTATACTAAGCCAAACTTCAAATCTGGCCTGCACACATAAGGGATCAAAAGACGCAAGACACTTACTACAAAGCATTTCTGAATCTTCTTTATGGACCCCTAAAACTCTGAATTTAAATTAAATAGCTTTAAGACACACCGTAAGTGTTCTACACATCCTGCAGTTTAGTCCCAGAATGTGATGTAGATTGGATTTTGTGAAGCTGACACCAAACTACTCATTACTTCCTTCATACACATGAAAGAGAGAACCAGGAAGACATGCATCTCCAATTTTGAAGATACCACCAGCTAAAGCAGCAACAAAAGCATTTAATTCATATCTACGTGGACAGTATCCAGGACGCACCAGCAGCCAGGATCAGGGGCAATCAGCCCCACAAAAGCAAGACAAGTCCCACATGAAAAAGCCAGCACTGCTCTCTCAATAATTCTACATTAAAAACAGGAGAATTTGCTTTCCAAACATCAGAGGCAATCAGTTTATCTATACAGAGAAAAAAATTATACTTAGTAATGGGTTTGGATCTGTAAGTTCTCATAATAGAAATCAATTTATTTAAATTAAAAAAATAATTCAAGTTCACTAACTTCTCACAACAGCAAAATCCGAATCTTGACAGCAGGCTAGAAACAAGTCCATTCTACTCTGGTCAATTCTGCCAGTGCTTCACAGACAGGCTAAGTAAAATAATGGAGCAAATAAAGAGACAGGAGGATGGTCAGTATTTGTCATGCATAAATGTCTTTCAGGTACAGATGTTTATATCAACTTATATCACAGAATCAGAGAATGGTTTAGGTTGGAAGGGACATTAATAGCATTCTTTTTCCAATGCAATTGACAATTCCAGTCTGACATATACCAGAAATCCTCAAATCAACTACTTCTAGTAACAGTCTGTTAATAATTACTCAATAAATTGTCTTCCAATTTAGAGTTTAATACTTGGTGTAAAATAGACTCTTCTAACAGTATGAAGGAGCTCAAAACAAGAGAATAAAGCAGAACAAGACCTCCCTTGATAGGGAAATAATATTTTTAGATTATTCCACTTACACTTCATCGTGGATAACACTGATAGTGTACATGGGTTATTTTTGCAAAATAGCTAATAGAAGGATATCTATAGGCAGCCATTAGCATTTTCAAGATTCTCCCCCTACCCTAAACCAGGATAGCAAAAATAATTTTATTTTAGTTAAACAAAGAAGTCTTAGGTTATAATCCATGTTAAATAGTTGATACAATGGTCATAATTTTCTTCTTCACCCTCTAACCTCTACCATCTTTTTTCCAAAATGCAACAGTTAAAAAAAAAATGCTCTTAACACTAAACATGTCTCTGCCTAGTCTGTTACCAGCCACACTGAACATTCGATCTCAGTGTAAATAACAGATGCCTTTGAAACGCAGATCAAATAATGCTGTAAATGCATGCAGTACTCTTCCTTTTCAAGCACACCAGTGAACTCAGCAGTGATCTTTAAAGGCACATTCAGCAGTCCCTCTAGTTTCAAATTTATTTTTCCATTTGCTTCCAGCAAGAGACACAGGTGTCAGGTGAGTAGCAGCACATGATACTAACCCTAACATTGTGAGTAAACAACAAAGTTGTCACAGCACAAACTGACAGGCAGCAAAAAGGCTTTACCATTGGTCAGACTCTACTGTCCATGCCATTTCTTCATTCTCCAGAGGTCAGACCACACTACTCCTTGTCTCTGCTACATCCAGCTTCTTCCTTCTCCAAACTGCTCCCCCTCCTCCCCTATCCTCCTCAGAGCTATTTAACCACTTAGCTGTAGGATTACAACTGCACATCGTCAAAGCAAGGCCACAGCTGTATGTTATCAATGTCAATCAACCCACTGCCTTCGTTCCCCTACATGAAGTGGCATCAGGCTTCTCACTGAACTAGTGATGATGCTTTTTTGGACATAAAACGAAGGCAAACCATTTACACCTTACATTAAGCTTGCCAAATTTTGAATGGCTTTTCACTGCTTTTTCTGTCATGTGTGTGTCCCACCCCCACCCAACCAGTATTTTTTTTTTTTTTTTTCTGGGCTGTACAATCCTCTTGAACATGTAGGGCATTGCATTCCCACATTATGGATCTAGATCTGAAAAAATTGTTTGGGTAGAAATTGTATAAAGAAAGACTGCCCAAGCAAGCTACATCCTAGTTGTCAGGACCATGCAAAAGTGTTATGAAATGGACATGAATTGGATTTCTCTGACATAAATTTGGGATAACAGTATTTGCAAATGCACCATATCTTTATTAATACTTTTCCACATAAAGCTTTCTCCATGCAACCATGGTTCTAGCATGAGAATGGCTCCAAGTTAACAATCTGTGGCACAAAATACAACTGCAGATCCACTGCACTGCAACAGGGGTTGTACTTGAGTGCAATGGTTTTTAAGCTGTTAAAAGTGCAGGGTTTTTTCTCAGGGTCTATAAGCAGCTCCAAGAGTTCTTTTCTCTAAAACAAAACCAAAAGCCTCCTACTGAAAAACAGTTTTCCTCATTTACTCCGCAGTAAAATACTACTAAAATACAAGAATTACTGTATTCAACTTTCAGTGATTCAACACAGAACAGCAGAGATCCACTGAACGCTATTTTCTGACCCGATAGAGATAATTGTCTTCAATTACTCAGAATAAAACTGAATTTGACAGGGCACTGTATGGTCTCAGCAAATGCATAATATATAAAGCAACTGCAGTCCTGTTTAAAAAAAAAAAAAAAAAAAGGAAAAAGTACTGATGTTTATTTGTTTTTCCACATTAAAAGTACCATTTGGAAGCTTATTCAAAGCCTTTGCAATTTAGTGAAACATTCTTTGAGTTCAGTGGACCTCAGATGAGACCTTTGGGGAAAGAAATGTAAGACAGATAAGGTTTACAAAGGATAGCCTTGATTAAAAATGAAACCTTCAAGAGGAAATTAAGATGAAGAATTGAATGCATTTACATCTGTTTTGGCACTGGTTCGTATGAACTACAGCAAACTGTTTTGTCAGAAGTGAAATTAATAATGGTAAGAGATTTCAAAATATAATGCTTTAAAAGAACCTAGTTAAGAAATATCATTAAGGTACCTCCTGTGACAAACACCTGCTAAAGAGTGCAAAGTACACTTCTGAACACTTGAGTTTGGAAACATTCTTTTGTGCTAATTAACAAGCTTTGGGCTGGGGTAGCAGGTGTGAAATTGCTACCATATGCGATTTGGTCCGTCAGGACAATTCCAGGCACAAATACTCCAGGCTGTGTGGAGAACGGGTTGAAAGCAGCCCTGAGGAGAAAGACTTGCAGATGTTGGTGGATGAGAAGCTCAACATGGCCCAGCAACGTGTGCTTGCAGCCCAGAAAGCCAACTGAATCCTGGGCAGCATCAAAACAAGCATGGTCAAGGGAGGGGATTCTCCCCCTCTACTTCATTCTCATGAGGCCCCACCTGGAGTGCTGTGTCCAGCTCTCTGGTCCCCAGGCCATGGACCTGGTGGAATGAGTCCAGAGGAGGCCACAAAGATTATGATACAGCTGGAGTGCTTCTCCTATGAAGACAGGCTGAGAGAGTTGCGTTTGTTCAGCCTGGAGAAGAGAAGGCTCCAGGGAGACCTTACAGCACTTTCCAGTTCTTAAAGAGGCTGCCAAGAAAGCTGAAGAGGTACTTTTTACCAGAGCATGTAGCGATAGGACGAGGGGGAATGGCTTTAAACTGAAAGACTGTAGATTTAGATCAGATATTTGGAAGATATTCTTCACTATGAGACTGGTGAGACACTGGCTCAGGTTGCCCAGAGAAGCTGTGGATGCCCATCCCAAGCCAGGCTGGACGGGGCTTGAAGCAACCTGGTCTAATGGAAGATGTCCTTGCCCAGGGCAGGCAGGTTGGAACTAGATGATTTGTAAGGTCCCTTCCAACTCAAACCATTCTATGCTTCCATGATTTTCAGCTGTGTTTTCCTAAACAAATAATGTCCAACTTGACCAAGAATGAAAGTTAATTCAGTTCATGAAGCACCAGTCCCTCCAGTAATGTTGAGAAAAGGAACATAGGAAGGCCATGTGAACATGGAGATTAGGTTTATTTTGCCTTTTCTTTGTTTTTGCAAGGACTAGGCATATCAAAAGGGGAGACTAAGTCGAAATCTGTAGCAATGCCAAAACTATTAGCTGTGAAGTACCGCACTAATCTTTTGATTCCCTTCTTAAGCACATGAACTTTTGTAAGACTGAGAAAAAACCTGCATATTTAGGTTCTAAGGCCTTTAAATTCTTAACAGTATCATTAATAGCCAAGCACAACATATACCAAGTTTAAAGAAGCCATGCTGCAGGAAGCTTGTATTGCTGGAGAAAGAGGAGACAGTGTGAATGTGTCAGTTGGAGCTTGTGCCCTTCTGCAGCCAAAAGACAAATGCAAGCTTATCTTAGCAGTAAATACGTAAGATATTTTTCTTTTAATAGTGGTGTCTTTTAGATTTCATGGGGGGTTGAGTGAAAAAAGACTAGTTGAGTTTATTTTACATTAAAGGCACTGAAATATATGATCAAGTATGATAGAAATGTTTTTCTTTCCTACCTTACAATGCTTGTTTTCTCAGTAGATGTGAATACAGCTAACCTGAACTAGACAGATGTCGCATGAGTTCTCAGTACCACCTATAGAATCAACACTAACAACTTTTAATTGCCTGTTTTCTCATAAGAAACCACTTCACAAATTGAGCAGATGGGGAACAAGGGGATTAGGGTTAATTTTCTGCCCTGAGCCACAGGGCTCTTTTGTGATGCTGAGTTGGTCACTTGAGCTTATGTACTCAGAATTACCTGAGGAATAACAAATTCAATTAAATGCTGCAATTATGTATTTGTAAAAAGTTTTTTCCACTTTTCTAGATCACAATGATGACTATATAAGTTCTCTAGCATTTCTGGGCTTTTTGTATTCTACAGCAACGTTTTGGAGACTCTGTAAAGACATACTTCTCAAGGACCGCCAGAAGCAGGGCAGCTCTGTGAAGGGGGATGAGCAGAAGCCAAAGGTGACTGCAGCACAGCCTGTACCCTCACCAGCTGGCACCATCCCACAGAGCATGGGAGGCCCTTCCAGGCACAGCGAAAGGACCAGGGTTGCTCAGAGACCCCAGCCAGAAGCAGTAAGAGGCAGGGCAAGAGACAAGGCTACAGTGTAGGTCTGCAATCCATACAGGAGACTGAGACAGGCACGCTTATGAGACACACCAAGGAAGGACCAGGGCCCCAGCCCCGAGCTCGAATGGGTACTCTAGATGAAGGGCAGGGTGTATGGAAGGATGGCTAGATGATGCTGGTTGGGGCATTTAAGGCCTTACTGCTGCCTTCAGGGCCATGACAATATCCTTTAAAAGTCCAGGTGCATGTGTTTCAAAAATGAAATGAGTTAAATAGTTGCAATCTAGTCCAATTTGCTCTTTATCAACATAAAAGAAGGCTGGCCCAATCATCAGGCTGCCCAGGAGACAGCCAGTAATGAGATGACAAGAGCTTGGCTGGACTGAAGTGAGCTCTCTTGGCAAAGTTGTATGGAAAAGCTTGTGGAGCACCTGCTCCCATCATGCTTGGCTCTAGCTGCCAGATCCAGCTTCACAAAATTTTTACACACAATAGTTTTCCCTCTTGAAAGGAATAAAACCACCACATAAAATATGTCCAAGATAGTATGTTTGCTTTAAATATTTAAAGCAGCAGAAGGAACCCATAGGAAAATAAAGAAAATGAAACACAGCAAACAAGATACTATTACCACTTTATAACAGAAAAATAAATCAAGAAACCTGAATTCTCCTGGTATGGTCTACCAGGTAGCAGCTTAGCAAATTTTAGAGAAGCTATGAAGAAGACTTAATGAAGAATTCTTTGAATTAATGCTGTTACATACCCTCTCTGGATCCATGGGCTGTACATTCTGCTCCCCAGAAACATTATTGAAAAGTATCAACTGACTTCAAAAAAGAAAACAAGGCTCTGGACTTGTATGTGTGACTTCAGCTTTCATTACCTGCTTACAGTCTTAACTCTTTGGCTATGAGCCTCTGATTTAGCTCACTAACTGTCTTCCTCACTCTAAATACTATTAGTCACTCAAACCCAGCCACACAGATCCTGTACCCTTTCCCTATCTTCTCAGCCACTTATTTACATTGTTTTGCTTCACTGTCTTCACATGTTCCATTTTCAGTTTTTTTCAACATTCATCTCCCCTCTCAGGACCCTAGTACAAGCCATCAACACCCAAATATTCCAAATAGTCTCTCCATTCTCATGTTATGAAGTCACAAATGGGAAGGATTAAAAGATGCCTTAGACAGCAAAAAGCAAAAGTAAATAACTATTTAGGTGTGAATCTGACTGAATTGGCAACTGTGCCATGTGTATATGTTCAAAGAGTTCACTGGATTTTAAGAAATAACTTCCATCTGACTGTACACAAGAGCATTTTGATAAGACTGTGCTGTCAGAGTGTTTATTACTTTGAAAATACTTCGGTATGGTAGGCTTGGTATATGTAAATAAGGATGAAGGCTTGTCAATGCATACATGTCGCCTTCATCACTACATGCTAATCCAACAAGACGTTGGGTAAGCCATGCTTATATCTGTATTACCTGCTTCTTTCTTAAGCCTCTGGGAAACACACTGTGGAGAAAAAGTGTATGGAAAACACGTTACGTCTCTCCAATTCTAGCTCTATCAGTATTCAATATAGACCTTGGGCAGCCAAAGTAGTATGGTTCATGAAAAAAATAAATTATTTTTCAATGTGGAAGGCAGAAGTAAATGGAATTGTAAAGCCATTTTTGCTGCAATAGTAGCTCTAATTATTTGTCCCCATTAAAATTTATCACTGATAAACTTAAGAGCAGTTTTTATAAGCTATTCATATTATTTATCTGTCCTCTCCAATACTCAACTTTTGGGTACACGACAGAGAAGATATGCTTAGCAGAGTAATATTACCATTAATTACTGTAATTAATGCAAATTATGCAAAACCAGTAAAACTCAATTACCAAAAAAATAATAACCTTTGAACTGAAAATGCAACAGTAAATGCAGAAGTTCAACGCGTAATGGCATAATTGTGTCAGAAATAATGCTGAGCGGAGGGTTTAGATCCTGGTTCTACATGCTAAGGCTGTTTATAAAAAGCTGTGTAAGTTTATAGATTGTTAATACATGGAACATAGTATAAGAAATTGTATTACATTAAACCCTTCATATATAGAAATTTTCTCTTAAACCATTTGTTTTGTAGGATTTTATGCTGACCTTTAAACCAGCTGTTTTCAAAAGTGATGTACCATGGATTTCCCATGGAGGAGAATAGGCTAGCTGGATCCCTGTGTTGATGGGCAAACTATATTCTTCCCTGTTTTAAATCAATGAGGCAGGCAATTTAAACAACATGCCCAACACGTCAGTATCTTGAGGTTTTTGATGTGGAAACATGCTTGCAATCCTAACCTAAATTCATTACAACCTTTAGTCTCAGCTAAGGGGTCAGGAATTTGGGATTTTTAGTACTTAAATTATTTGTAATACAAATACTATAATAAAGATGGAAGAATTGAAATGGTCTGTAAAATTATGAACCAAATAACAGAGTTCATTAAAATCTCCCGGTCCTACTGAAATAAAAGGAATCTGGAATTTATGTCAAAGAATCAGGATTTCACCAGCTGTTGTATTCAGACCTAAGATGGGGGGGGGGGGGGGGGGGCATGTTTAGCTTCACAGCTTTCAGTTTCAAAGCTCCCCCTACATCTTGGTGCTTAATCCTGTAAACATATTATTTGGCTGAATAATAGAAAGGACCGTACTAGTTTATAATAGTAAACCAACCACTTTAGGGCATTTGAAAAGTCAGCTCTTGAAGACAAACCACCTTTTTACTTCTGAACTATTAGCTATGAAATAACCAGCTTAGCAGAAAGGTATTCTTAATTTCAGCCAGTGCATGATCTTGAGTGTGCAGGTTTATGCAAATGTTATATATCTAATGTAACTGTGGAAGTTCTCATGCATTTCTTTCATGAATCCTCCAGAACTCTCCAATTCAATTATGTTGTTCAGCAATCTGTCTCAAATATGAATTGTGTGTGGTATTAAAAACGAATTAATTCACATGTTTCAATTTACTTTGCTTTACTAAGATAGCTTTCTTCGGAATAAAGAATAGCTGAAGTGTTTCACACTAAACTTTGTAGATTTACATTTTAAAATTAAGATCTGCCCTGGTGTCAGATCTCTTGTATGATTATATCATGTCAAATGTGTGAAATCAAAGGTATTTCTTTAAAGAAGGTATCGTTTAAATTCACCTTGCAGTCTAGTTGTATGCCATGTAATATACGTGCTTTTCCCTGCAATTGAGGAGATAATGGCTCATGTCATTTAAAAATACAGCTGCTGTTTATCTGAAGAGCAAAAACTCAAAGCTTTAACTGTTGTTTTAGAGTGTGCATTAAATGGTGATCAGACACTGTAAAATACCAGATAGCCTAAAAACCTGACAGCTGTGAACATTACAAAATTCTCTGGAGAATCAGCAAAGCCCAGATAGTATAATGCTGCTGGTAAAATACACCTATTATCTAGAGAAAAATATAAATATTTATGCAATGTATATTTTAAAATAAAATAAGGTACACATAGGAGTTACAGGTAAATGTATAAATAGGAGTTACAGGTAAAAAAATACTATTAGGTATGTGCCTATTAAGAAACAAGTTTTTTACCAGATCTAAGTGAAATAGGGACAATGTTGACTACAGACCCAACCTGGAGATGTGGTCTCTCTGTAGCTGCCTGTAAGAAAATCCATTAACTTTACAATTTGTTTTCATATGTTCATGAAACCAAAAAAAAAACAAACCAAAAAATAAAAAAGGGAAAAGTTAAAGGCTTGATTCTGTGACTTCTCTGAAAGTTAGATTGCCTCTTCATGATGCTTAAAAATCAATTGGATCATTCACTTCCCTAAATCCAAGCATGCCTGTAAGTGTTCACAAGATCATTGCCCAAGGCCTTCTGTTAAATACTTCATGCAGTATTTTTTATTCTAACTGCTTCCCTAAGTATGATCATAAAGCAAAATTGCTTTGGTTTGAACAGAAGCTCAAGAATGCTCATTTTATAATATGCAGATTTTTGTAAACATTTTTGTACTACTGTACAATTCGTCACATCAGCCTGTCAGGTTTTTTTTTAAAGATGATTTTTGGTATTTTGGTTGGTGGGGGGTTTTCCTCATTAAAAGTATAGAAGTTTTCTCTTCATGGCTTTTAAGTGGCTCATTTTATAAAATGAAGTAAAAAGGCAGCCTTGGAACACTGAGCCCAGACATTCCCTGTGTAGTAAGTAAAAGTGAAACCAGAGTAAATGCCAAATGAACAGGTGGAAAAAAGCTAAAATAAGATGTTTGTTGGTCTGTAATGACAGGTATTACTCCTTGTAACTAACTCGCAAAATTGTTTCCGTGTATCTTTACTCTTTGTAGGATTCAATTTTCTTCTTTTACTTTATTGCATGTTTAAGTTTTGCCTTTCTAGAACTATAAACAAGTTTCTGTATCTTGAGCTATAATCATACAATGAAAATAGGGCAAGCAGCCATGCATAGGTAATAACAAAATCAACTACATGCATCCCATACAACCTAGGCAAAACAAAGCAACCCAAGCCACCAGCCTGAAGCTCGAGCAGCAACACCTTTACTACTGCTATTAACCACACTACCTACCTCCTCTTTAGTATCCTAATGTGTGCAACTGCATTCTTTATCTGAGCTTCGTGGCTGATGAAAATATGCATAACTGGGTTCACACACTCTTATATGCTGCCACTCGACAAAAATAATTAAAGCTCCCAAAATCAGGAAGTCATCTTGGAAATCACTAAATACATACTTTATAAAATGATGTGTTCCCAAGAATATAAACATTTAAAGGATGGCTTTAAAAAATACATTGTTAAGAATATTTCTATACTAACATTACTACTCTTTTACTCAATTTCTGCTGATGCATAGTGTTAGCAGTTCTTGGAACACTGTGTGATCATTATGGCAGGAACAGGCTTTTGGAATAGCAAAATCAGGCAGGAAAACTGAATAAAGGACAGGTATGGCCCTGTTACCCACTTTGATTATGTCTTCTCCCAGTGGCAATGCACACCAGCTGTTGAAGAAAGGTGATGCCCAAGCAGCTGATCTCATTTGCACAGCCTCACACGTAGCTGGCCCTGCTACTGTAGCTGCCACCAAGCACGGACTCAGGATGTGAGAACAGTGATGGCTAATAGGACAGTTATAACTCTCAAAATGTAACTGTCTTAGAATATCTACTATTATAATTCTTAGAGTAAGTTTCCTTACCCTGCCAAGAGCTCTAAAACTCCTCTTTACATATTCTCAAATCTTTAGGGCCCTGTTACAAATCCAGACCAGGTAAGTAATTAAACTAAGTAACTGAAAGTAAAAGCTACCCAACAGCAGCTTGCTCCTGATGTAGAGCTCCACTCGTCAGATGACTTATGTCCATGTCACACAAGAGCATTGTTTTTCTTGAAATGAATTGCTGGTAATTTTAGCAAGAATAGAATGGTTACATAAGCTCAGAAGATTACACTGCCTCCCCCTTAAAGGTGGTGCTCAGATGCTTGGAACCCCAGTCCAACAAAACAACATTCAGATGGTTTAGATTAATTTAACAAGCACTTCAGTGTTTTTAGAATGACTGAGTTATTCCGTAATAAAGATTGAACAAAAGCCAAATGGGCAGAAATGAGCCACATTTATATCTGGAGGAAAATATAATCTATTGTCAGTTTCAGCAATTCCCTATTTCACCATTTCAGACAATTAAAGTAAGCCCTTTGCATGAATTTCAGTATAAGCACAGAATTTAAGTCTTATCTGTTTCATGCTTTAAATGCCAACTTGAAACTATCAATTTTTTGCAGCTGTGTTTTTAATCTGTGAATAAAGAAGTTCTGTCTTGCTTGTCTTCTCTGATCCTGCTGAAAATGTGACCTTAACAAGAAACCAATAAAAAAAAAAAACAAAAACCAAACCACAACAACCAAACCCCAAAAAACCAAAGCCCAAACCCACAAACAAAACAACCTCCACCACCACCACCCTACCCCCATTTTATTTAGTGTTTTGAGGCTTGGACATTCATCGTTCCTCACTGCTCTCACAAAATAATTATCCCTTCTTTCTCATTCCAAGGGGAAAAAAAAAGCTTTTCAATTATAACTGAATTTTCCATTCTGCCTCTTGAGAAAACACAGGAAAGAAACTAAGATTTCTGCTGGTTCTTTTAAGACACAAAAAAATGATAATGTATTTTTTTTTTCTTCTAAGGCTGTAGAGAAGTCAAAGGACAAATTTTACTTTAGCTGAAACCACTGGAAGCTCTGCTATTCACTTCAGTAAGCCAAGATTCACCTAAAATGTTTCCAAACTTCACTTTTCCTACTACGTTGAATCTCCTACAAACTGCTTTGCCCATGCAGCATTCATGTAATTTAACCATTTGGCATTACCTTTGAAGTCAACAGAACCAGAAAACAAAGTCCTGAGAGACGGCTCACTCCAAAGCAACTGGATTACTGAACAAATAAGCAAAAATGTTACTCCCCAAAAGGTTTATCCCCAGTTCTACAAATCCAAATTGGTCCTTGAACAATTTTATGCATGCATATCCATTTCCATTACTAGTTCCTGGGCTATTTCTTGTATTTCTTTTTTCTTTATCTTCTCTTTTTCCTAGTTTTATCATCATGAAGTGTTCTGAACTACGGTAAGCTCTACTGTATGGGTTGCTCAGTATGTTAAAAGTCAAATGAAAATTTCTTTTTATATGCTTAATCTTGTTTAGCATGGTGAATGTAAATTAGTTTTGGCTAGAGATGTTTGCCCTGATCCTGAAAAAGAGAATTTCAGTTGATCTGAACTCTTTGGAACATCGAGAAAAGAGGAATTGTATGGTTTAGATTCTTTTCCCTCTCCTAATTTTGACTTTAAGTGTCTGAGGAAAAAGTACCAACACGTGTTATATTTGCCAATCCTCTGTAAAAATTTTTGCTTACTAATGTTTTTGTATTTTATCCCAGAGAACTTTCATTTAGACGACTAAATTTGCCCACAAGCAATAGTGCTGCGTTGAACCTCGACAATTATGTGGTTCGCCACCAGGTGAGTCATTCCCACAGCCTGGCAATGCCCGGCCCTGCCTGCCTGGATTTCTGCCTGGCAGACCCAAAACCTGCAGGCGTTTCTGTATGCGTGGCTCACTCTACACATTATGAAGCTTAAAGCTTTTGCAGTCTCAACAACTGAATGACTTGGCTTTCATCATTTAATATTAACATTTTGGTTGACATTTTTACTGCAGTCTTCCACATGTTTTTCCCTAATGCCACTCTGAATTATCAGCAATCATGATGTTGCTTTATATTGTTGTGGCATGTTTCAAAAGGTGGCACTATTTGATGCAAATCAAGTTTTTCCTTAACATCTGAGTTTGTTTCCAGAAGAGATAGCTGCCAGCATTTTATTTATAAAAGATCAGCACTTTGGGAAAGAAGAAAATTTCCTACTTAAGCAACCTCTGATTAATTAATTCCAGAGACAGAATTACTCCCTGAAAACAGAGAATTTTGTACTGGCCTGCACATTGCTTTGACATCTTTGTTTTACTAACAGTAAGTAAAAAAAAATGCACAAATATGCTTAGGCTCTACTCTGAATGAACAAAGCTGCTCTACTTTTCTTTGGGAAGAGCATCTCTAAAACCCTGGAAAGCTGCTGCCAGTCAGCAATGAACGCTCTGCCTGGAGCAACAGTACTGCTCTACTTTCCTTCAGCCCTTAATTGCTCCTTGACATGTTTGTGAAGTTAAAGAGGGAGGGTAGGACTGTGCTGGAGAATGAAAAAGAAAGTATTTGGTAGAAATCTGGGCCTCTGATTCTGTGAATTTTCAGTTAATTTGAATGTATGTTAGATTTTTGAGATCCATGGTCTGCACTATTTAATTCTGTTTTCTTGATATTACACAGATTGTATAGGGATCCTGTCTCTGTCAGATACCTTTATTCTTATTTCTGATACACTAGGAAAACATTTCCATTTGGCCAAATCACCTTTACAAAAGTGGAAGACCTTGTTCTTAGTTTAATTTTCCCTTCAACTGTCATCCTTTGGCAGTGCAGGCAAAGCACTGAAATAGCTAGCCATTAGCAACATGGAGATGCTGTCTGGAACTAGACCAGAGCTCTAAATATTTAACTTCTGCCACTGCCTGCATTTACTGTCTTAACAAAATGTTATTTCCTTGTCTCTGCTCCTATAACTCTGTGTGAATTAGAGAGTGCATTTGGTACCCTCTGCAACCCATTATCATAGATAAAACTACCTGTTCTCAACGGATTGAGAGACTGAAAATAGTGACTAACACCCTTACTAATATGAACATTTGTTTGGACACTTCAACAATTTAATCACAGGCATGTTTTGATTAAAGTGGAACAACAAAAATTATGTTGAGCATTCAAGGAGATGAATATGGGTCATGAAACTACATATAATACCAGTAATTTTTTCAAATGGCTTGTTTACAACCTTTCATGATTAGAGTAGCCTGTATAACAGATTATAACCCTGTATCCTTCATGTGATGTTCTTAACAGCAAACTTTGGTACCTTTTAATTTCCTAGGGTATGTACTAGTATTATGGGTACCTATTTAATGCTGAGCCTTTAATCTACCTTCTAAAATAGAAACACTTCATCAGGACCAGACCTGCTGAACTGGTCACAGAAATCTCCAGTATCTTCCAGATGTTTTATGTTCATTTTACTGAAAGGAGGTCCAGTGTGTAACGATCTAGTGTGAATATATATTGACTCAAGCCAACGTAGCCAGAATGAAACCCAATTTGGAAGAGGCAAGCAAAACAAAAAAAAAAAACAGAAGAGCAATACTCTCCTACTCCTGGTAATGGAGCTAGGCTTTTAAGTTCTTATAATTTGGAAAAAATTGCTACTTTGCAGGACATGTCCTAAGAACACTCATCTGTACATGCAATAAAGTTTTCTCATGTTTCACCTATTAGAGGATCTGATTCTCTCCCTGCATGTGTCATGTACGCATTTAAGTTGGAGTATATTATTAGTATTACTACTTAGTCTCAAAAATGCATCAATAGATGGAATGAAAAACAAACAGTCCTCAGTCTGGTCGCTTCTGCGCTGAGAGCGGGCGGGGGGCGGAGGGGGGGGGGGGCAGGGAAGTGGGATATAATGGGGATGATTTACTGTTGGAGCCCAATTCAAAATGAGTGGAAGTGACAGTAAATTCCAATTGAACTACCCATCAAGCTCACTATTGCATTTTGTGACGTCTAATGTAAAGAACAAATGTTTAGCTGACATGGTGCAGGGCTGTCATTCATCTGCCCTGACTCTTCAAGCTGTGCTGCTGATAAAACCAGTGCTATCATTAGAGGCCTGGTGGCTCTGCCCAGTCTCACTTCTCTTCCACTGTCTCTTCAAACAGACTGCAGAGCTACTGCATAGTGACACTGACCTCTTTGACTGAGGCAGGGCATTCATAAAAGCAGGATAAAAACCCCTGAGAAAACAAAAATATTTCAGATTAAAGCCATACTAAACCAGGTAAAAACCCTGTTATTACCTAATTTGCCTTCAGGTACTTGCTCTCCTTGAAGAATCAGTACACATTCCTCACAAACTGAAATTTAATTAAAAGTAGCTGTATCTTTTAGACAAGTATTTTGCTAATGTGAAGAAATGCACAATTATTAATGTCTGGGCAACTGATTTTCTTAGTTGAAAACAGTTGAAAATACTGTTTTTTGTATGCGTAAAGTATAATGAGCTGAGTATTACTAATTTTGTATTTTCTCTTCCTTGACGTTTGATACTGAAATAGCCAAAATGCTACAAAGCAGCATACTTAAAACCAAAGACCAAAACAATAGTCTGAGAACTCATCTGGTAAAAATCAGTGTCATCCTCCCTGTTTAAAACAAAATATTTAATAAAGTCACTGGCAGCTTCAGAGGATGTGTAGCCTATTACTACACCACAGTCAGGTTGTCATAGAAACATGAAGAGGTTCAGGATCATTTACCATTTTATGAAGGCATTTTAAAGCTATTTTATATACAGAAAAACTGAACTCTAAAGTACTTTTCTAATTTTCCAAATAAATGAGTCAATACCAGAATTCCAAACACCTACTTCTCCTTTGTCTCTGGAAGTAAAGTAATAACTAAGTATGAACAGACATTGTTATCACCTGATGCTATTCTTGACTATTATTTAAAGTCAGCTGTATAACATACATAACACAATAAAAAGAATGGCTAGTTACATACAAAGTTGACTAGAGCTATTCTGTCAATCTGCAAAACAGTTTGGTGTTAAGAAGCATTTTTAAAAAAAAAACCCACAACAAAACAGCTAGTAGAGGGCACATAAAATGTCTTTAGGTGTAAGAATAAGATGCTGTACAAACATTCTTGTGAAAGTGATTTATACATTACCTTAAATTTATTATGAAAGTCTTGGTAAACTCTAAAATGACACAGGTATGAGATTATTCTACAGCTACTTTTTTTGTAAAATTAGAAGACTGCATACAAAATATTTTATTAACTGGGGGGGGGGCGGGGGGGGGAGGAAATGAAAATGAAAAGGTGTTCAAGTTTACTCAAGTATCTGCTGTGAAAAATAGAAAACCTGTTGTTGATGTAGTATCATAATGTTAATGGCTTAACACAGACTAGTGGACTACTATTTAACTGATTATGAATCACAAATACAACTTCAAAACAATGTTATCTCATTTCTTATGAGAAAAGATAGATGTAATGTATGCACACATACACACAGACATTCAAACACTTACGTGGTAAAGAATAGAAGCAAAATATAGTGCAAAAGTGTGTATATCATCTCACATATCTCTGTGCACCACAGCAAAGTATTAAAAAAGATACTTGTATTGTAAATGAGACCATACCCATTTTTGTAGGTATCTGTATAAGAGAAAAAAGTGAGTATAAGCCACACACTTAGAGGTAGGTATATTCTTAATAGTCAAACATTTATAAACTGACAATGGAATAATACTGTTTATATCTGTTGAATATCTCTGATTTGATGCAAATAAACTTGACTATACTGGAGAATTATTTATGAAGATAAAAAGACTGATACAGATTTTTAACTTCAGAGAGAAGTTAAATCTGACATATTTTAAACCTGACCTTTGACCAAAAAAAACTTAGATGTATGTAATGGAATCTTTCTCTTCTTATTATGAATAAAGTTACCAACATTATAAAAAATCATATTTAGTAGCAAGGCATTTTTTATGAATCAGTGGCCAAACTAAAATAATAGTAAAATAGTAGAAGTGTAAATCTGGAAAAAACAAAAACAAATATTGAAATCTAGAAAGTTGTTCAAAGGTTGAGAAAATGGCTTTATATTGCTGTAAATATTAAAAATTTCAAATGCAGGCAGATTAATAGTGTTAGGCAATTTTTCTTGTTCCATTTCATAGCATCTACATTGCCACACTAGATCAGAATAACACCTTGCAATATTTACGTTAGTTTACAATACACTTTTTCTTAAATGACACAAGATCTAATGTGTTGTTTACAAAATTAAAAGTAACTCTATTACAGTCTGTTAGCTATTTTGTGTGTGCAGTATAAGGACAGAAATTGTCCCTAGAGCATTTTCAGATTATCATCAAAACATTTAATCTCTTTTCATTTATTAAAGATTATATCTGCAACATCTCATACTAATTTTAAAATTACCTTGTTTAGCGAGTTCATATTTTCTACAGGAAAACAATGTCATCTGTGTGTAAGAATGAGCTTGTTCTGAGATTTCGTTACAGTTGCTATCTCTACTTGAATTTGGAAAGCCAAGATAACATCAGGACGGCAACTAGCATATGTCCATTTCTGTTATAAAGCTCCCCAAACTGACTGCTTTGTCCCTTTAATATCTCTCTTCACTGCTGTAAATACATGCCTACATCCTTGTAATTTTCCTAGTTAGAAATGCATCGCATCATTTTATTGAGTAAATTGAACATTTGAAAGCCCAAGGGTATGGGCTCCAACAGCAGATTATAGTAGTGGAGAAAGAAATCAAGTGAGGAACGCTGTACCTCTGAGTACCCAAAGTAGGCTTCTCTCTCCACTTCTTTGGCAATTTTTCATACATCTCACTAGAGTTCTCTCTTCTTAGTTTTTCCTTTCTTCATTTTTTTATCTTCATATTTGTCAGACGTAAAACTTTACCAGAGATTTCCGATCACTTCTAGTTATACTTGACCTACTTACACTGTTTTTCCCTTGCAGATGGAATCTACAGGGGATCGGGGATCTTTCTTTGCATTTTTGCATCTGTGATGTGATCTCATTCACCAGTGTATTACAGCAGAATAACCACCTCGCTATGCAGATTAAAAAATGAGATCATATATACAACACAAAAGTGAGCTGAAATGAGAAGTTTTGATTCTTTCCCCTTGTGCCCCCCCCCCCCCCCCCCCTTTTTAAAACCTTTCTTTTCACCTGTAAAACTTGCTTTGATGTTCTAAGGACTCACTAGTGTACTCTGGATTCCTTGGATATGTACTTCACATCCAAATCAGAATGAACCCTTAGATTTATTGAAGGTGGTTTACCATCGCAGATGCTGGAAATGAAAACCCTGTGCCTGCCCGCCACCTCTGTGCCCTCAGGGCTGTGTTAAACTCAGGGGAAACTACAGAGACTGGTTGCTGGGGGCTGTGCTGTCAACTGATGTGTCCAGGTCAATGTTACCTGGCAATCCCAGGTAAGCAATCACATGTTTTCTTCTCCATTCCACTCCCATATTCCCCCCCCCCTTTTTTTTTTTTTTTTTTAATTTGGCTCCCCACAGTACTGGTCCTCATGGCTATTTGTACTGATGGGCTTTATAGAAGCAAACTGTTTGCCATAGCACAAATAAAGACATGGTCTTGGTTATCAGACAAACCATCTTTTTACAAACAATGAAAATTCTACCCCAAAAATCACATTGGGACCAGTGTATTTGTGTTCTGTGCCAATCTGCTTTCCCAATTCTTGTTTCAAAGGACAACCCCAAATAACCTGTTTGTAATCAATCCTCTGCCTTTTAATTTTTCGTTAGACTGATTTTACTTCTTATAGAAATATAAGAATATAGTTTCACTGTTTTGAGTTCATGTCAAATGACATCCATATCCCATTCACGAAGAAAATGCAGAATGCACAGAGCCACTTGATGCTATTTGACCACATATTAAAGGTCTTGAAGAGTATCAAAGGAACACAAATACAGTTAAACAAACTTCTTTCCTGCTTTTGACTGACACACTTGCAGCTAGAGCTTGCCTAGTAGTTTGTGGAGATACTTACTCTGCAAGTATGAAATGATAATAAATGCTGAGATGGGAGTGGAAATCCAATGCTTTTACCTTAAGTATGCAGGATATGTGGAGCATTTCCACATCTAAGGGAACTTCAAAAGCTACAGAAACCCCTTTAGATGACAATCTAAGAAAGAACTTTCTGACTAGCATAACAGCATACTATAAAATATTCTATTTAAGGAAGGAAAGATAATTTCCAGGTTTTCATGTGGACTGTGCCTGATTGGAAAAGTACAGGAAGACAATATATGAGGAAAAAAATACAGGAATAAAAGAATAGGGCAGAAAGTCAGATTTTTCATAAATTTCACACTCTGCATAATATACAGACTTAAAACTCTGAAATTCGAGCTGTCCTACAGGGCAAGTTATTGAAGTATCAGCAGTTGTTTTCCTTTTTATTCTACCTCATTATATCTCACAAAAGAGTTATACCTGCAAACAAGCACGAAGTAAAACCTTTGTATTCCCTATTACCATATTGCTTCCCAGTTCTTCAAAGCACCAAAGAAAATCAGAAATCTCATTGTTATCCTAATAAATATGCCCACCTCCCTCTGATTTCAAGGTACTCATTGATATGAATCATGCACCTAAGAGAATATTTTTTCTTTCAAGAACAGCTAATGATTGCAAGATGTTTTCTCCTAAATGCCCATTGCAACATTTTAAAAAGTTATATATATAAAACCCAGATTTTAAAATCTCAAGGTGCCCAAATATAAACAAAGCTCATAATTTTTTTGATGATTTGTATTTTACTGTACACTTTATTAAATTTTATTTTGTCATTATTATGCTTGAAGATCTTTTGTTATAGATGGTTTTCACTGAAATTTGGGGGGTGCTATATGAGAGGAATATAACAACTTTTTCTAGAGGAATGTGACAGGTTATAACAAAAGTGTTCAGGGTATTGCTGTGATTCAAACCCTTTACAGATTTCTACATTCGCTAACTGTGAATAAGCTCATAATTAAAAACAGTACTGCTTGGTATTTTTGTTTCCCTACTACCTATTCTGTCCTGATGACACCACTGTTTGTGTCTGTTTTTAACACAGATGTGCAATACCCATAAAGGTAGTATTTTAGTAAATGTTTAAGTGTTTCATTGATAACACCAGGTTTTAATATAATTAATTTTGTACTTTTACGAAGACAAGCAGCATGGTACTTCTTGTTTACTGTTGGAGTTGTTAATATCTGAATCACTGAATGGGCTGGATTTCTTCTCAAAATACAGCTCCTTTACGTAATTTATTTGTAGACACTTCAGACTGCCCTTACGTGTTGCTTATATTCAGTACATTCTATGCAACAAACATTTTATGAATATTTATCCAAGTATGCCAGTTTCTATTACAGACACGACAGAAGTTTGAAGGTGGTTTTGCTTTTTGTGGTAATCAAACCAAGAACATGAAGGTTGGTGATTAAAATGCATATTAAAAAGGAATGTTGAAAGAGCAAAAACGCTGATAAAATTTCATATAACATATTCTACTGAAATTCAGTTTCTTTTTACAGAGAAAGTACGGATATAAGATCTAATTGTGTAAGGTTTAAGAAAGGCCAGTAATACACCATTATACTATCCCTATTATAGTTCAGTATTTCATACAGCATGCATTAAATAAAAGTGAAGAACTCAGAAAGAGATGCTTCTAAATCAGGCTGGAGACTAATTCAGAATCACAAACTATCAAAGACAGAACCCAGGCAAAACAAAGAAAGATTGTGCCATCCTGAAGAAAACGAAGGAGAAGCAAGTCATGACACACTGTGGTTACTGGAAGTCCTTCGCACAGGAATGAACTGGCATCTGAGCCATGGTACGTGCCGGAGCTCTTGGCAAGATGCACTAAAGACCTGGCTGGAAACGCTGAGAAACTCCCGCCAGCACCAGGAAGCTTTTTATTAAAAATAAACAAACCAAAGCCAACCAAACCAAAATCCAATCTGTATACAGCTTGTTGGTTCAGACTGAATATATAGCACTGATACCTTTCAAAGTTGCTGTTATACCATATACTGGCACCAAACACTGTAAGTTTAATACATATTTAACTCAGGGAGGAGCAGAGTACTCCAGAGAAACCCTACAACTAGATATTGACAATCAAAGAAACGATAACTGAAAAGTGTTTTCAGCAAACATTAAGAGCACTGAAAATTTTACAAACTCCCTGCAAATTGATTTCCTTTTCTAAAGAGCTCTGTACTCCTGCTTACAAGATCTGATCACCATTTTAACCACCTCGTGGCCTGCTCCATGTCACACACACAGAGGAACATTTCTCACATTTTGCTGCAGGAGTCATGCTCATTCTCACAGTATATTTATATCTGTTCTTTTCTAGGTGACTCTTAATCCGCTTATACCACTGGCCATTTTTTCCTCAGCCTTCTCTTGTCCTTGCCTCCAGTTTCTGAGCTCTTCTATAAAGACTCTGTGGAGTGATGGAAGCCCTGCAACATCTTAACTGCCCCATTCTTTTTTTGTTGTCAACTCACAGATTTTTCTGCCTCCAGAGGAGCTCAGGAAGCTAAGTCTCAGTTGCTTTTCAAAGGCAGCTGTTTTTCCTGTGATGGATTTCTAAATGGTGTCAGACGATACGCATTCCAAGTGAGCAAGAACTGATCTGGAACTTGGCCCTTAAACTGTGTGGTTTCATTCAAATTCAAACCTACGATGCAAAGCCACGCAGCGAGGGATGTAGAAAGGAAGTAATGCATCTGAGAATCTGGGAAGGAGAGAGGCACCCTTATGTTGATATACATGTTAATGCACAAATGCAGAACTGGTATTACACATCCAGATGGGCTCAAAATTCAGAACTGGACTTGCCAATTTGCTGCTTAGCCTGACTGAGCTATTTTTTTCATTTGCCTTTCCACCTTTACAGTCAGAACTGGAATGGATCTCTGCTGCTCTGCTATGAGAATGACATTTGTTATTAGCTGCTGCGTCCTACACAAAGCAGTTCACAGAAGCAAACACAGCTACTGATGAGTTGTCTATGCATCTACTGCAGATTCAGATGATGGAGGAGTTATTTGGCTGCAGTGATTTCTAATATGCATGCCAATACCATAATCCTAATTATTAACTATAATCTTCCAAGAGAATAGCGACTATATCTTCCATCAATATGTCTAGACATGAAGATATTTGGGTGTCTAACTCTAATTATGATGGATAAGAAGACTAAGTAACTTAATGACTTTGAAATCTTAGTCTAGGTATATAGCAAATCAGTCCACAGTGAGCTTCAAGTTAGCTTTTGCAACACAGCAGAACAGGGGAAAGTAGGAAAAACTATGCTTGGAATAGCATTTGATTTCTTAAGAGTCCTGAATGCTTTCATCTTCATGATGTTTAACAGGAAAATATCACAGGAAGTAGTAAAGAATGTTATACCTGACATTGGAATATAGGGGGAATTTGGCTTGACTGACTGTTGTTAGAACTCCTTGTTTGGGCAGCATATTGGGGTTAGTGATCCTATTTGCAGTAGGTATCATGGGATCACAGTTGATACAGACCTTCTGAATTGATACAGACTAGCTGATCCAAAAGGCAGCATAAACAGAGGCTCAGAGCTCCCTGAAATCGTGCTGAGACAGTAGATAAATACCTTAGGGGGTAATCATTTGCAGTTCCTATGGCATTTATCATTCAAATATTGACATATCTTAATCATGGTTAGTTTGGGTGTATTTCCTATCCTGATGGCATGGTGAAGTGTCATTTGAGATACTGTAGCTAGCTCAACAAATGTACCATCAGAGTGGTATAAATGCACCTAGATGAATGCAGGTGTGTGTATCAGAGACAGCAGATGCAGCTAGACACAGGTGTTCCAGCTATGCTAACCAGACCTTCTGTGAAGCCAAATATACTTTATCAGGCATGACTTGTTTCCATGCCAGGATGGAAGCAACAAGCATGCATTTCCTTGGGTTTTTTTGATCCATCTTTTGCCTGTAACATTCGACGGTGATAACCTGCTTGCACACACATCTAGTGACCAAAATATCATTCTTTATTTTACAATGCTGATAACCATGTAATAAAAAAAATCATTGCTGGAATAGTAAGCCAATTTTTAAGTAAGGCAGTTTCTGTAGTCAATTCACACCATCCTAGCTGACCTCTTTTAATTCTCCTGAATGGATGAACAGATACCATCTGCGCTGTCCAGATTTCTAGTTTTTATAACTAGTTAAGAGGAAGATTCATGTCTTTGAATCCACAGTTAACACATCCTAACTGAAGTGTTAAACTCAGAAACTGAAGTTCTAGGGAAAAGAGTTTGCCTAAGCAGATGCGGAGGAGAATATTTTCCATTGAAAACACTTCATTACATCTTACTTGTCTTATGCTTGCAGGAGAAAAATTCAGTCATATAAATACCCCATGCCCCATCATGAATGACTGTATAGAGGACATACAGATAAAAGATGAATTAGATGTTTGTAACATGAAATAGGACAACTTTTAAATTTTTAGATTAATGTTTTCTGTTGGATTCTTACAAAATGATTCATTCCAAAATGTTAATTTGCTGATTCATAAGGAAAAGAGCTGGGGTTTTCTACTTTTTCCTTATTTCTTCATTTCAGAAACTACTAAGACAAAATCCATAAGAAATATTATAGCAATACAGATTAGTGCCATATTAGGAATTAATATTAAAATGCAACAATTTCACTTGTTTGGAATTGGTTTTCAGTTAATTTACTCTTTAACAAAAAGCTAGGACTGTTGCATAAAAACAACACACCTGAGTATTTACTCCTAAACTTGCTGTCAGCATCAATCAACTTTCTCTTCATAACAAAACTTTCCATTCATTCTCTGTTTTGGCAAGCTGTACCTGTTTTCTGAAGTTAGTCATAAACTCAAGAAACAGTAAATTCCATGTCCCGTAATATAGGTAATTAGGTTGTAAAACGTATATGAGTCTAGATGAGAAAAATCACTGACTTCTAAAAGGCAACACACACTGCAGAGCAAATCTACAGGACAGAAAAGAAAAAAATTAAAACAAATACGGAAATTTAAAACTTTTAGTGACAGTGGAAGAAAAATGCAAACTGATCTTAAAATGATATGGTATCCAACACTTAGGGGAAGGTTTGCAGAAGAGAAAGTACTGATTTTAGTACGCCCCACAAAGTCAAACATTACTGCATGACCATTTAGGGGAAATGTTTTACCTTTGCATTCAGTGGTGCAAGTATTTACACGATTTCCCTTTAAGCGTGCACTTCTAAGAGCCCACAACATTCTTCATTTAACATATTACATTAAACAAGCCTGGTAAAGGATTATTTTCAAGAAAAGATCGTAATATTCCTATTATGATTGAAGCAATAATTAATAATTTTCCGTGCCACATCATTGATTTCTGTAGAAGACAGTCAAAAGGCTGCCATATGAATTTTCACACCAGCAGCCACATTGATCTCCTACTTGGTTAGCAGTTGCTGATTAAGTCCCTCATACAACTATCGTTGTTGCCACACTTCCAACTGTGCTTTTGTTTCTGTCACAAACTCCTCAAATTATTTCTTCTGTCTTTGCAAACAAGAAAGCTTTCATGCAACTTACATGGAGGCTGAGCCGCAAGCAAACCCATGTGGGATCCTGGCCAGCACCCCCCTGCACACAACGTAAGGAAAGAGACGCACATCCAATTGCTTTGGGGTCATTCAGAGCATGTTATAAATGAGATTCTGTTTTGCAGAAACCCCTCCCCATCTTTTGGGTCCTATGTACCACTGCAGGTAAAACCAGCTACAGAATCTGTGGGCACCTTTCCCGAGTTCATTGCTTTGAGAGTTTTAGTATGCCTTCAGGACGTGGAGCAGTTTCCCGGCACGCAAGCAGCCTAACGGCATCCATAGCTGGCACTGTGCGTTATTTCTGTATAAAGTTCCTTGAATTTCAACCTGTTGCCTTTTCATCATGTTTCTGTGCTTTAAATAGCTAAGACTATTAAGAACTACGACACTTCTTTAATAAAGGAAATAACTCTTTTATCTCCAAAAGATATGAAGCGTGCTCACCCTTGTCCTTAAGAAAGAAAAGGAATCATTTTCACAAATTTTTGCACAAATGGTTAGCAAACTCTCACCTTTCATGTAAGTTATTGCTGTTATTTTTATGGCATATTTTACTTTTATGGATTATGCAAGATTTTCTCCCCTTCCACAACTGCTAAAGAGCCTTACCAATTAATGATGGCTACATAAATAATTTATTTATGCTTTTGCTATCTTTGCATTACATAGAAGCCTGTCTGCTAAACTCTAAGTGTCGAGAAAAGTATTTCCAGCTATGCTTCTTCTGTGATTTACAGAAAAAATGGCAAATCCTTCTTTTCTCAAAGAGCTTAGATAGCCTTTTGAAATATTGATCTTGTATATAATAATATATGACTACATTTCAAATTTAGCTATTCTTAGCCCCAGGTACTTGATAGCTGGTTTAAGGAGAATAAAAGCTGTTTCTAACTCCCAAGCCACAGAGCAGCTGTTAGAAAATTATTTTTTTACAACTAAACCTATACTGAAGTAGAAATAATTCTATCCAAATTCTGTGAACTACATAACACATTTGCACATTTAATTTATAAAAAAAAGGTTAATTACATTGCTCTGCTAGCATGACCTGATTCCATGCTGCAGCCAGAAAGCATTAATGATTTTAAAGAATGCATCAAGGGAGTGGATTTCTTCCTCTAGGGTTGCTTCTAAGTCTTCTGTGCTCAGCCAAGCAATAAGAGATGTACACATATCTGCTGTGATTATATTCAGAATCCCAAGAAGTTTGAATCTGAAGGAATGTCAAACAAAGCTCAATGGTAAATGAAATTTTGATGCTGGAATCAAAAGAAAAGAGGCAACATCATTTCTATATAAACTTAAAGTTAAAATATTTCTAGAAAATAGTAACTACACATCCTGTATATTTTACCATTTACAGCTAATAAGTTCATGCATTATTCAGGCCAATTATTTCCTACTTATTACAACGTAAAATAGTGGGATAGATGATTTTTAATAGAGAATATTAATGGAAAGAAAGTGATACAAGGTTATTCACCGTTTGTAACATGCAGCACATTCATAAAAGGTATCTGGCTTCACTACAGTGTTACTGCTAGCAAATGATGATCATTTGCTATGTACTGTAATCATGATAAATGTGAGACAGAATAATAATTCTAGCTAGCATTAGCAGGAATACTGAGTAATTAGGGAATGATTGTTTCAGACCCTTTAAGCAGAGGGCAAGATGCAACCAGTAGACTGTGTTTTTCTTTTACTACAAGGACACTGATTGCCCCCCGCATCCATACGAGATGCCTGCATGAATTCCAGAAATAATGCAGGCTTGTCACGTACAGCAGGTTGCAAGAGCTGGGGGGGAAGTAGTGCTTAGTCACACTGATTGTTACCTTCTCAGCACACCTACATCACACCTCTGTAGATTCCTCACAGTCAAAGATTTTCCTGAACTGGATGACTGATTAGAAAAGAGTAATTTTAATACAGAAGAGCTCCTAATTTAACGTGAGAGGGAAATTACTTTTGTTCATATCTGCAGAGGTATGCAGAAAGAGGACACAAAATGCTGTATTACTCATGCCCCACACATAGCAACGGTGAGCACGGGGTGGTTCAGGTGGTTACTTCAGGGGCCTGAAGATTTCAGGTCCATAGGCTCGCTCACCTCTAAACCAGCATGGTGAACTCATATGTGGTAAGAAAACACGCGAAATATCTTGCTCGGATTTGAGAGGCACAAATGGCCTGCCTGACTGGGGTCTTTTCAAGATCAAGACTTTAATGAGATTCCAGAATGATGAAGATTAACTCCATAGATTAAGGCTAATACACTTGGCACAGTGCTTTTGAAATAGCCACTTAAACTACCTGTATAAAGTAATCAAGGAAGCAGGGTTGTTCAAGAAAGTCCCCATTTACGAAACACTCAATAAGATATTTTTTAAATACATGAAAAAAGCCTCATCGATGCAGCTCCTTCTGACTGAAGTAATTATTTACTGATATGTGGCTATTTATTAATAAATGTTCCAACACTATGGCTGATCAATGTTAATAGCATATTGTGCTTTAGATATGTAGCAACAAATGAGAGAACTGCAATGTCTGATTAAATTGGATGAGCTTCATACTGCATTCAGTCACACGGTTACTTATGTGAAACTGAGGAGTAGTATCTGATACAGAACAGCAGGATGCCTGATACAGAAAAATGAACAGTTCAAGAAAATGTTTAAAATAATCTCCAAGAAGCATAAGTATTGGAGAGTCCACATAAACCAAACAGAAAAGTTGTGCTTTGTGCATTCTTTTCATCCACGCATGTCATTAAAATTGTTCAAAGCACCAGTAAACCAGCCCATAGGAGACCATGTGAGTTGATCCTTTTAAAAGGCACTTTAAAAAGAAGGCCAAGATTCTTTCATATATATAATTTGTTTTCTGTCTCACTTGTACTGTGTTGACTTTTATTTTTCTTCTAAGGTGTATTTTATCCTTCACTGTGCTGGTCACCCCCCTTCCCCAATATCTTTCTGTGGAATGTTCCAAGTCAAGATGCCCTTTTGATCATGTTAGAAATGCCTTTCCTATTAAAGAAAAGTACCTCGTGACTCAAGTAAAGAAAACCATAAAACTTTAAAGAGAAATGCCATTAAGTGAAGCACTTCCAGACAAGCCACAACCACTCTCAAACCAGCTCCCCCAAAGACCAGTGAAATGTCCTACATGTGTTAGAAACCTATTTTGAAAGCATGCCTTGATAAAGCACACGTGGCACTTTGCTAGCTTCCTTCTGAGAGGTGTATGAACACAGCCCTAGCAACAGAAAAGTAATGTAAACATTTAACACTCCTTTCCTCATGGAAAAAAAAAAAAAAAAAAAAAAAGGATTTCTCTTCTAGACTTTCCCTGACACAATGCACAATTTTCAAGACTACGGTGATCGTACTACTTGTTCCACGGGCCTTGCCTGCACTGTCAAAAGGGCTATAATGAAGGCTAACAACAAAATAATGATTGCTATGTTTAAATATAGACTACTACGATAACTTACTTGTTCCTTTGTTTGGACTTCCAAATTCAAGTCAAACCAGCAAAGAGATCATAACATCAATGCTAGGCCCTAGTTTACTGTAGATTTACTGTTAAAAAAAACCCCAAACCTAACAAAAATCAATGAATGAGTATTTTCTTGTGCCTCTACCTACCCTATTTTCCTGCAATATTACTCTTTAGTAGGCATGATATATTATCTAATTATTTAAAAAAAAACCAAAACCAAACAAACAAACCCCACAACAGACCCAAGTGCAGACTTGAGTATTGTCATACATATGAACATGACATTTTATCCAGATTAGTACTGGGGATAATGGAGATATACTTATATAATCTTAACATCTAATAACTATTAACTACTTCTGCAAGTTAGGCTTGTGACTTTAAGAAAAAAAAGTCAAGTCTTTATTTTTCATGGCCTTGTGTTGAAACATTTTATGTTAAGTTACTGTATATTAGGACTTCACTTTTATACTTGTATGGCCTATTTTCATTACCTGTAAAACATAGCATTTATAGAAACATAAAGATTTTTTTAGGATGACTAAACAAAAGTTTCAATCAAAGCAATATTGGTTTGAATGCATGCAAGAAGGATTCTAAGGTAATTCTCAAAATTTATTTTTACTGTAGGCTCTAAAGTATTATAAACCCCGATGTCTGGGGAAATTAAGATTATATTGACAGATAAATTTCTGTGCTGCTCCTAGAAATTTGAATATTTATACTGCTATGAGTGTGAAAATATGCTGGGTCCCCTTCCTAATTAAATGGTCATTCTGACTGTTTTACAGTTATTCAGAAAGGATTCACATCAACCATATGCTGCTTCGCCACCATAAGATGACTAATAGACCATTAGTAGATTTGATTTTGAAAGAAGATTTAAGAAGTCTATTTAAATAATTTTGACATATCAACCTGCACACACTTTTGATGTACATATAATTAGACCACTATTGAAATAACAAAGAATTGTACTAGAATGTTTGAAAGTACTGGCTGAAAATGACATTGGCAATGAACTATTACTAAAACACACTCAGTCACCTAAAGAATAGTTCTCCCTGCCACTACACCCTTGCATACTCTTAATACTTGAAAATTATGCTTAAAAGATATGCTTTATACTACTTGTGTCCAGTTGTCTGGTAGACAGTAAACCATTACATGCAAATAGGACAAAAGATTCTAGAAGTCCTGTTGTAGTGACTGTTTTCTTAAAAAGAGTTAGGAACGTTTTTAGGGGAAGAAAAGGGTTAAAATTATGCAGATAACCTTTTATAGTCTTTATCTTGTGGAAAGGAACTTTCTTTTTTAAATGTTAAAAGGTCTTTGAATTGCCTCCTGTACCTCCTAGTCTTTATCTCCTGAAGAGCTGAGCTAAATTATACCTTTGGCTTGCAGGGAGGGATCAGTGAAACTACACTGTCTAGATTTTGAGAAATCATTCCTTTTGTGACACTATCACAAGCTCCAGACAAGAAACTTCACAAAGGAGATTTAACTAGCCTAAACGCTTACTGCTTTGTTTCCCTGTGGTCTCATGAGGCTTGGACCTCCTGAGGGCAGGCTAGGCAGGCTGCCTCAGCTGGCTTCTCCAGATGCTGCAAGGGCTGCAGCTTCTCTCAGGCTCCCCTGTGGCAGACGATGAGCTGTGGAGCAGCCCCCGAGCACACCTCTCTTCTCAGCTGCAGGGCACCACTGTGGTACTGCAGCAAACTGGAGGGCAACCTCAGCTGCAGGCCGGTGGCTCCAGGAGTGTGGTTAGCCTAGGGTCTGTCCCAGCAGTTCCTTCACCAGCGCACAAAAGGCAGGACCAAATGAAAGAATGGCACCAGGATTTGAAGCCAGATGAGGCAGATGCTTCACTTTTTCTCTCAAGTCATCAGGAACAAGTCAGGATTGCTAGCAACTCCAGTGCCTAAGTCAAAAGGTGATCATCTCCTCACGTCCTCGACTCCAGACTGACAGAGTATGTGCAAGGTGGGTGTAACCAGTTGTTTGTTTAATCATTTGCACTAAACAGATGTTAAGTACTATTTACATGCAGTTACACCACAAATTTTCATTTAAGATGCAGGACAACGGTGAATCAAGTCCAAAGGATGCCACTAGATACAGTAAGAAGATATCATGCTTTGAAATCAACACCTCATGCCTGTTCTGTTCAGCAAACTAAAAAACCACGATGAAGTATTCGCCTTTCTTAGCCCTCCTACATTTTATTTTTCTGTCCCTACATTTGTGCAGGTTTGGAATAGATATTGCTATTGAATGTATGCAAAAAACTTAAAATGCTCTTTGAACAGACAGTTTTACTGTTTCTATTTATGGAAACTAGATAACGCATACAGAAAATTCAATTACTGTTATACTTGTTTCCCTAATTAAATTTCTCTAATTGCATTTGAAAGTTTGAGCTATGCATTACTGTAGATGTTAGTACCAGGAAATGTTGGACTTCTCACTAATCAAAACATACATGAGTGATTATGAACCAGAATTCTCTCATTAATTTCCACAGAAACTTAAATTTACTCTTTGGCAAACACCTTGCATGTTAAAACACATAAATAACTTATCTTGGTAAACATAACTGGAGATGCAGATTACTGCATTTGCAGCACTTTGAGTTACATCTTTGGAGTGCTATGCATGGTTTGTTTAGTTAATTGATTTTACACATTCTAACTGATTTATGTTTATTTATCAAATTCACAGAATGTGAATGCTGACCAGCACTTCCACACATGGTGTTTGAAATTTGCACAGGTTTTCTGGTTTGAACAAAAAGTTTAGGATCGTTGACTACAGTTCAGACAGTAAAAATACATTTCCAGTCACACATGTTAATCCTTGATCATACAGTGCTCAAAAAGCAAACTGCAATTATATGTCAGTGGCCTGGAAATATGTAATTCGTTTGCTTAAAATTAGTTATGTATTCAATCCCTCTGAAATGTCATCACATAAAACTGGGCATAAAAAGAATCAAAACAAGCTCTCTTGAAATAAAATACCTGCTTCTCTTTTAGCCATTTTGACTTCTCTTACAAGAACGTGTCATTTTCTATTCCCTTACTAATTTCTTCACACATGGGGATAGAAAGTCTTAATGTTTGTTGGTGGATTAGGCTGCCTCACTTTTCACTGAAGTAAAAGGGAAGCTCACACACTTTTGGGGTTTTTTTTCCTGCTAACTGTAGGATCAGCAATTTTGAGGAGGGAAGCAGCTGGAGACCATTAGGATCTTGATCTTGCACAGTCAGTTCTAAAATGACCTTTGTCTTTTCCTAACACACCACGAGCCCACACCTCCAATGTTCCCTTCACAGCAAACACACGTCTGGTGCCTGCAGTAGAGAGACTGGTGGTGCTAGAAAATCCAGTAGGGGAAAAAAAATAACTCCATCCTTCACACATAGACACCTGCTGATAATAATGTAGAATGAATGGAAATTTATTAGTGAAGAAACAGGAATAACAAATATATGGTAACAGGCATCCTGCCAGAAAGCAATGTAGAAAACACACTGGTAACACTGTGCAACTGAATACATACAGGTTCAACTAAGAGGTTTCTTCATATATTTTTTTGAAAATAATTATTTTCATCATTGAACAGAAAGAACGCTTCTGTCTTTTGATTCTTATGTTAAATCTTTTATTTCATTAAGAAATATTTTATTTCTGCTCTGAGGCTCAATGGAAGTATCTCCTGCTAGAAAAAGCTTATTCACCATCTGTTAAGTGGAAAATCCGTGACACAGACTGCGTATCAGGGATCTGATTCTTATTCACATTTCTAGATGAGAGACTGCCTTCTCAGAAGAGCTTTTTTTGTTTTACTTCCTATTGAATTTCTAAAAGGCTCCTAGCAAAAGGTGTTTTTTTCAGATCTACATAGTGTAAAGCCAGTGGCTTCAGTTTGTCAAGGGTGATTTCTACACAATTAAAGCACAAGAAAGGCAGGACAATAAAAGGTTATAACTTACTAATTGTGAGAACAACCTGCAAACCCGATTTATGTTCCCAGAGTTACAGATGCCAACCTGTTCTCAGGTTGGACCTGTCAAAAACAATCATCATTACAAGGAAAACATTTTCCAGAACAGAGTATTATTTTCACCTGTGACCACAAAGTTGCTGTCTAAAAGCTGACCTCAGCAGGAAGGTAAGCACGACATCCCTATTAGACCTCTGTAGGTTTCTTGTCTAATACAAATAGCCCATTCATAATTTTACAGGTGAATTACTCTTTGCCACTTTAGGTACACAAGGGATTAAGTAAAATCAAGATATTTTCTTCTTGTTCTGAAAGGAAGAAAAAAGGCTTTTGGGATTTGAGGGGAAGGAACATGAGGAAGCTAAGGATCATGTGTATTTGATCTCTTTGTCATTTCATTTCTTGAAGCGGAAGACTGAAAAATAAAAGGATGTTATTCTCCAGATGGCTGAACTCAAACACAAGCCAAGTTGCACATGATTTATATAGTGGAAATACATTCAGGGTGAGATCTCTCAGCATGTTCCCACATTGCAAGGATTTCCCCATTTATGTAGACAGTGCAGTAAACAGACAGAAGCCCATGACTCTTTTATGCACCCTACTGCCATTTCAAAAAGTAGCACAATTTTTGCATAGTTTGAAGTAAAGGTGTGTTACGCAAACACAACATGGCATTATGCATTTTCCACATAATTAGTATATACTTAATATTCCTGCTGTTTTGATGTGGGAAATGGGAGAGTATAGAATGACAAAAACAATCAAATACTGATGACAGCCCTGCTTCAAATACCAGTGACAGCAGGGCTTATTTCTACAGTCCGATTCTTATCTTCTTGAGCAGGCGCTGTCACAGGAGACAAGCAGGAATATTTTTAATTTGTGTGTTTTGGCAGCACTGACGGATGGAATAATACCATTAGGCTTCTGTCTTGGAAAAATGTAATAACCCCAAGGCCCTTCTAAGGTCTGCAGATATAAAATATTCTTATATTAAGAATCTGAAATAGAAAACAGATAAACATCCTATTGATCTAAACTACTGAGCAAAGCTACCCATTGATAGGACAAACTCTTACCTCCCCATTTTTGATTTTTATTAACTTGTTTAATGACTAGAAGTTTATCTACATGAAACAAGAAAAATGAAAGAATGTGGACTCTCAAACTGACTGCAAAGAAATCCTTTCTGCTGTTTTTTGACCCTAGCAAAATCATATATCCTTCTGAGAAATAGTCCTGCTCTGGGCAGAGCTCTTTTAAAGAAAGAGGTTTGTATTTGGTGGAAAAGAAAAGCAGATAAAGTTGAGAAGTTTCCAAGTCATTGCAGGTAGAAATACAAACTTATCTGGGAGGTAAAAAGTAACTCAGTGCACATGGGCACCACTAAATAAAAGAAGGCCAGTAAAAAGGTCCAGGTTCTAGGCCTCTTATTAGTGGCAGTGCTGAACTGCTGGCATGGCCCTTGCCTCTGTCTTAGCATATTCTAATTAGAGCAACAAGAAATATTCAGTAAAAGCATCTGGCTGTAGGCATGTCCATACTACTTTGTCTTAAGGTCAGCCACCCTAGACCATTTGATTTGGCAGTACAGGTACAACTTAATTAACAGAAGAGCTGCTAAAATGTAAAACAATAAAAATTGTAGAAGGAGAATTCTGAGAATGGCAGTAAGTTTTGCTGCTACCGGGAAATGATGTTCTGAATTGTGCTTCAAAACATAGCAGTCAAGGTTCCTTGGGTAGAAGAGGTCATTGAAGATGTTCTAAAGTCATTATACAGGATAAATCAAAGCATCTTAAAATAACATGCCAATACATTTATCTTTATATGTGAGTGAAATTTATGAATGGCTGAACTTTCCAGTATGAGTACTCAAATATTATTTTAAGCCATAGCTGTTCAGTTTTAAATTTCACCCTTCATGATAGCTGACCATAGTGTTGTCTTAATTGAAGATCTTACCCTCCTTTCAAGTCAGCTTCTCAGACAACTCCACAAGCATGCAGTGAGGAATACTTGGAGCACTAGTACCTTTCATCCTCAGACTTTTTTCTGCCTAACCAGAGAAGATAAGGCAGGAGAAATGACACAATCTATCTGGACACAGCTGCATTTTGCATTGATAATACAAAAAGTTTGCAACACTTATTTTGCTTTGGACTAGCTTCAGACTACTCTTTTAAGCTAAAGTAATGTTAATTAATAAAGCATATTTAAAAAAATGTGAATGATAATTCAATCTAGATACTGGTACTGTTTTTTAAAAGCACTTATTAATATAAAGTGTTGATATTATTGTACCATATGCCACCTCGATCTCTTATTGAAGTTTTACAGATGCCTTGTTCATATCCTTTTGATTACCTCGAATGCAACGCTTATCAGCTTTCTTGATTTTTGATAGAAATTTCAAGTAACATTCACAAGCATAAATCCACTGACTTCAGGGAAGGATTACTAGCTTCTACCCAGCCAAGATATGGACTGCAGCGAAGAGTGTGCAATTATGAAAAGCTCCAGGTAACTGCTTAGATCTCAAAGTGGCTTACCACAGCAGTGTTATTACTCTTTAAATGAAATTGTGAGTTGTAGACAGAAAATTAAATTTGCTTAGTAGTAGCATGTAAACAAGGGAATTGGATTGGGTTTTCTTCCGAACAGACACCATTAGTTTCATGGTTTTTTTAATGTCATGCCACATAGCTTAAATGGTTAATTTCAAGCTAGATAAATAAATCTCCATCTATGGATTTCATATGAGTTCCTTTTTTGGTCTCACAATCCACAGCAAGGTGATAATGAAAGGCTTTCTACTAGTTTAAAAGCATTTTAAAATAGTCTAGAAAGTAAAAAAAAACCAACCACACACATCAGATAAGAAAAGACAACCAAATAATATGCAATGCTATGTCTGCAGGTTACTCCCACCCAGGCTGGCCCTGGAAAAGGCACTTTACTGCTGCGGAGGTGGGCAGCAGGAGACAGCCAAAGGACATGGAAGAGTCCATCTCTGTGTTCTCTCTTCTCTCACCACCTGAGCATTTCACTCAGCTCTTGTCCTTTATAAAAGCAGTTTATCTTCTTTTTTCCCCCAGTTGCTACCAACACTTCATATACTACTTCACTTGCTCTTTACATCTATCAACCCTCAAAAAAAGGTTCTAAATATGGTCTTGGTGGCTTTCCTCATTGTTTGAAAAGTTCAATCTCAGGTGAGTGCAATAAACTCATGTTATAAATAACATTATCAAAAATAATATTACAATAAATGTTATAATAAACTCTCGGGTTATCAGTGACTGTTACCATGCTTTCCTCCTCAAAATCTAGCTCTCCAAACCTTTCCTCAGAAGTTGTTTTCACTGACCGTTGTTATTCTTCTCCCTGGATTAATTCCAAATGTTCAGTATAAAATGTGGTGCTCAAAATTTTTAATAATATTGAAGAGCTCTTACCAACAGGAACTAAAAGTACAAAGCCTCCGTTTTATCAGAATGCAGAAAATACTACTGAGTAGCCTTTAAACTTCCTTTATAACTCACTGGGGAAAATCACAGTTTGTCTGAGCTCAACCCTAAACAGAAATGCTTCGCAAATCAGAGCAGTTCATTGTATACATGTTAAAAAGACCACAAGGTAAGCATTATCTTCGTAAATGTAAGTGCTGCTTCTAGTGATGGTTTACTAACAAGAAAGAGTTGAAAAAGATCCATTCATG
Organism: Falco naumanni; assembly: GCF_017639655.2. NCBI lineage: Eukaryota > Metazoa > Chordata > Aves > Falconiformes > Falconidae > Falco > Falco naumanni. The sequence goes on along the minus strand of NC_054064.1, from coordinate 10,987,053 downwards.
ACAGGTGTTCAATGAATGAAAGAACAAACACCTAGAAAACTTGATTATGAATCTTCCTTCTGCTGTGGAGAATCTTTCCCCTTAAAATGTATCCCCAGATGTATCTTTGAAAGAAAGATTTTTGCAAATGTAAAATCTTGTTAGATTTGCCCGTTACTTTTAAACTTTACAGAGAACTAATTACACTTGGGGACTGGGGAGGGGGAGGCTTGGGCCATTGGGGTTTTTTTCCACTTTGGAGGTTTTCTTTTTAGCTGGCTACCATTAATCTTTTTTAAAAAGTATACAGGCAATCACATTATATGTGTATATGAGGTTTGAGAGTCTTAATATTACTTGTTTTTGCAGAAAAACTGTTAAGTGTTTTGATGGGAATCTGCCAAAAGTTAGCACCTATTTTTCAGTCTATCAACAGCACGTGCCCTCAGGCCTGCAGAAATGTAGTGCACACAACCTAGGATGCTCCGTAGTGAGACAGTGCAACAATATACCTTATAATTATGTCCACTCTCTATGCGGCAAAGTTAGCTAGCAAAAAGTAAAGTTTAGAAACCTCTCTGGGAGTAAAGCTACCCCTCTTCTTACCCTATCTTAATAGGTATAAACTGCCCTGCACTTTTATCTTTGGCTTTAGTTTGTCATCTCATTTTACCGCTGGACCAGGCTGTTGGGATCCCACCCTTGACTTAACTGGGGCTGTGCAGTGTCTCTCCTTTGTGCCAGCTCTGAAGAGAGAGCATAACAAAAGGAGGGATGTACTTTCTTTTGATATCACTCTTCTTCTATGTACTCCTCCGAGGGGCTGCTATAGGCAAAGTCTGCTTGGACCTAAGAGTTTGTTATTAGAGCCTTGCTTTGTCATGTCATAACTTTTAAAATCTGATTTTCAGAAAAGCTGCCTTCCTGTGCTTTTATCAGAAAAAAATTATTCATTTACAAAATATTTTGTGTCATTATGACATCAAATACTTTCTATTAAGAATTACCAATATTTATTTGAACCTGGTCACACTCCTAATTTCAAGTGAGTACTCAGACTGACTAACTAGTGAGAACTGTCACAGGTCACTGTAATTAGAAACATTTTTCAAAGCGCTATGTAAGGCAATAGCAGCTATAATATAATTCATTAAAACTTAAAACATTCAATTGAATAGGAAAATGCTCTGTGTGCAACTTTGCCTGAAAGGCTGTATGCAAGAAAAGATATGAATGTGTTCTAGTTGTATGATAATTTCCCTTTTATTCAAATGACCTAATTTTTTTACTTTCTTATGATGTGATTACTTTCATAGCACAAATTTCAAAGCTGTGATCAATTTAAATGAAAAATGATTATAACTGGATGTTCCAATTCAACGTTTCAACAAGATAATAAAATGAAGGTAACAGGGATTTAGCACATTATATGAGCATTAAGACTCTAAATAGCTGAAAAACATGGAGTTTTGAGAAAAAACATGCTGTCTCATTTTCACGCCTGCAATGCAGTTAATATCTAATCTTAAATAATTTAATTTCTAAAAACTCTAAGTGCACCCTTAAAGACAGATGATCTAGTAGCATTCCAAATGAGCAGCCATTATCATTTCACATCAAAAAGGCTTTTTGGTTACCTGGTAGTGGTAATATTTTCTTGTTTGTTTTACTTAATTGGCAAAGTTCTTTGTATTCTTTATTCAAATAATTTAAACTCACTCATTTTAAAGAGGAGCGAAAGTAAGGAAAAAACAGTGATCCAAGAATTAAGCTGCAACTGCCAATACAGCATGAACTGCAATATTGTTTTGACTTGCAGTGAAAGCAAAACATATGCAAACAGAAAAGAAATGCACAGACAAATCTTTTGCCATGATCTATCTTACAAATACAATACAATTTGAAATTTGCTTGCCTATACTGTCTGCACTCAACCCTGCTAATGTTTTATGCTTATTGACAGATTTCCTATGTTACAAATAGCACTGGGGCCACTTTGTTATGAGAACACAATAAAAATTCTGCTGGAATTTATCATTAGGATTTATTTACGTTTATAATCTCCTTCTTTAAAACAGATGAAGGCAGGCAATAATTCTCTTGGGTCACACTACCATACCAATGTAGTAACTGGGTAGTGCATTACTTATGGTTACCCAGATACACATTCCCTTTCAGTTTTTATTAAGTTGGCCTACCTGTGCCATGTAGCTTTGTAACAGACAATTAACTTTGAAAATCGTCCTTATTATTGTCCAATTCATGCTACACTTTAATAAACAAAGCTTAGGGTCTAATACAAACATGGTTTACAGGAAAACAGTTACAAGAAAGAGCTATCATCTACTTTAGAATTAGGACATATTAAAGATACTTGGCTCTTTGGTTAATACATCAATTAGACTTAAGCACAAGTGACCAGACGACTGGACTCTTCAGTGGAAAACTTAGTTCCTTGTAAAAAAACTCTTGAATAAATTCCTATGATATGTTTTTTTTCTCTCTCATTAGACACACTGCACTAAGCTATAAAGAAAAGTTTCATTGTTATATTGGTGAGATGCACAGAACATCTACAGTAATGTAAGTCACAAGTGTGTAGTTAGAGGTTTCTAAGATGTGAGAGTCAAAAGTGACAAGTCAGTTTCCCCAAAGCTTTCCAGAATGGCACATATTTTTATCATGAGACTGGTTTTAAAATAGCAGAGGTAAGATTTTTTTCTCATTCATCTTCAAGCCTAAGATTGTATTACCAAGCTTTTCTTCTCAACCGTGAAAAGTTAAACTATATAATTATGCATTTCCACGAGAAGCTTTAAGTGACTAAATACGAATTGCTAAGGCTGCACATCAACTCCGCCTGGCTGGAGTTGGCTTGTATGCTAAAGATCACACAGTCACCAGGCCTGGATTTAAAGGGAACCTTTCCCAGGTCAAATAAGCTTAGCTGCAGCATCAGTTTGGTTTTCTATGTACCATGGTTTGATTACCTACATTGCTTGCCCAGTTTACTGTCATTGTGGAAGGTCTATAAATCAACGAAAGTTTCTCTCCTCTTTACCTCAAACAGGTATTGTTATTATTTAAGGCTGAAATATTTTACGTAACCGAAGATTTTGGAGGTATTCTGGAAAACGGGGTGATCTCAATGGTGGGCAAAATGGATAGAGTTGCACCAAAGAGTACACTTAAGAATATCTCTAAAACCCACAAAACCAGTACTCTCTTCCACGCTGTATATCGGCCATTACTTTGAGAGGCTGTCCTGACAAATCTTGTTTACAAAGGGACATAAATTCATACCAAGAAGAGTTCTCATTCACCAGGCAGCAAAGTTGAAATCTCAGTACACAAAACCATTAAACGACAAGAAAAGGAATCATTATTTAATTTGCAGGGTGAATTATATTTCAGCTGTTTCCATTCCTGAGTTACCAATAGATAATAAAGAAAGAGTTTGACCTTGAGAAAACCATTTGCTCCCCATGCTGGTTGACAGTAATAAATATCTTCACAAGGAATGTGCTCACTACACTTTCTTTTTCTCTTGAGTCTTGCCTGAACCAGGTGACTCTCCTCCAAATTCTGCATTTCTATTTAAGTATCTTTCAGTGGAGAAAGTTTTTCCTCTTTGATTTACCCATCTCACTACAGCCATGAGTAGAGCACTTTCAGAGAGAGATGTTTCTCCCAAGCAGGGAATTACCTCTTATTTTGTCAGACCATCAGTAGGCAATATCAGTCATTGCTGGCCAGCAGACATCAGCTGGTAACTGTGCCAGGGCAGTACCAGCCGTTCACCTGTGAGCACATTATAGTGTTTTGACATGCCACTGATCCTCAAGTGGGAAGCAAGAATGATCACACATTTTTAGCCTGTTGTACTGAAACTCCATAAAATTTCCATGTGCTTTATTGCAGCTTTTTATATATTGCATTATTTAAGCATTTTATGGCTATACCACATCACACAGCTCCCAGGTTAAGCAAGGATGTTACTAGATAGGAAAGTGTAGAAGAACAAAGGCAGTGGGTTTATTAACATTGTTAATATAGGGTTTGTTTCTCATCCACTTCTGATTGTTCTAGTGAAGCTATGATCAATCTCCATGTTGTTAACAAAGCTGCGGCAATTTTGTCTCCCCTCGAGGCAGCCTCAAAAAGTACCTTTCCAACGCCTTGCCATGTCTGAATGCTGAAAACCTTTTTCACTGTAACTGGCAAAACATACTTTTTACACCACACTAGCAAAATTCTTATTGCTGTTTTTGCGTATTTTACAACCCTTTTTTCAAATATATCCTTATATAAGCATCACAAATATAGAATTTGTCTCCCTGTCCACATTTAATTGTTCCAGTAAGTCTAAGACTAATCTCCATGTTGTTAGCAATGTTATCCCCCCCTCAAGGCAGCCTCAAAAAGAGGTTTTCCAGCATTTTGCCATGACTGAACGCTGGAGACATTTTTTGGCATAACTAGCACATCATTTACTTTGCACCACCCTAGCAAAGTTCTTATTGTTATACTTCTTGTTATACTTTAAGCTTCTTTTTTTCAAATATATCTATAAGCATTGTTAACATTGACTTTTCTTCTTCTTCACCCGTGTCAATTAGTCCCCATCTACACTGGGTACCAAAAGTTGCAATTTGAGTTAAGATGGACAACAAATGTTGCAATACACCCATATCAATCAGTTGTCAATGGCTCACTTCTCATGGTGTCTATTATGGGTCACGGGTTCTCCCGCTTGTCTCAGGTACATTAGGCACAAGTTGTTGTATTCAGAGTCCAACTCAACCTCACACAGGGCACCAATTGTTGCAGCACTAATAAACTAGTAAGCTGCAACAAGGCTTTTACCATCAATCAGATTCTACTGTCCATACAGTTTAGCCTTCCTCCAGAGGTCAGCCCACGCTACTCATCCTCCTCCATCCAATCCAACCCACTCTTCAGTGCTATTTAACTACTTAGTTACTTAGTGGGAACAAGCTAGAGCTGCACATCATCCATGTCAATCAACCCACAGCCTTCGAGGCAAGACGACAGCTGCATCAACCCACTGCCTTCATTCCTCTACATGAAAGTAGAAGTTAGATAAATGTTTTTTAATTCGTTTAGTCCAGATCTCAAGGTTTTTCCATGTTGTATAATTGCTAGGCTTATAATTAAAAATAAGACTATGGTGCTGAGTAGTAGTGGACATTGATTTTCTTAAGGAGCTTGGATAAGTTTTAAAGAGGCAAACCCCCCGATTTTTCCTGAATTTCAGACTATATGCCTTCAAGGTCCCTTCCTTACTGAATATGCATAGGAAAAACCTGCATAGCAGGCATAAAAGAGGTTTTGGATTTGACTTTGGTATAGCACTATGCTTTAGTGTATCATTAAATGTAGAAATGCTTTTAGGCATTTTCCTGAATTAGGTTCTACAGCTATTGGCACTATGTATCAATTTGATAGCAAAGTAAGGAATAAAATACAAAAGTTCTAACTTGCAGGCTTCACGATTAAGTTTTCAGAGCGTGTAGGAATGAATAGTTCTACTTCATGTTTTATTACTCACATTTGTCTAAAGTATCTTATAATTCTTGCTTAACATATAGGAAAAGTAATTTGTTCCCACTGTTCCAAAGTGCTTAATAATTTTACAATAATCTTGAGAACAATGCATATTTACTCTTAAATATGATCACAAAAATAATTGCAAATGCATATTCATATATACAAGGAATTACTGGAATTATTAAAGTAATAACAGAGATACTCGTTAGATGTGGGCCATGAAACATTCTGCATCCTTTTCCACCTGAAGACCGCCATTGAGGGAGTAAAATGGGTGAGTCTAAAACAATTCTTGTTCTCTTGTGGAGGTGCATTATTTTCTCCAAGTAACAGACCAGCCTCCAGGTCCAGAACCTACTCAGATGACAGATGTTACTTTTCAGTTGTTCCTTACAACTTCTGTTCCCAAGCCAGAAATAAATATTACTAAACCGACTGAAAATAATTTTAAAAATAAGTCTAGTTTCCCACTGCACACTGACCAGGATTCGCTATTTTTATTTGTTTCAGAAACTCCATAGTACTGCAGTAAACTCTGAATATTCTTAGATTTGTATGCATGTTTCTCACTTTATTTTCTGCTGTTGGAATTCTTATTCCACCAACATTTTGTAACTTTGTGCTTTTAAGTCTACAGAAATCATTGCTCTAGTTCTAATGCTGTCCTTCATTAGCTTAAGAGTAAACTGTATTGACGTTAATGAATATACCGAAAACCATCATTACTTATTGTCACTTACTAAAGCATTTAAAAAAGAGCATGATTTTGAAAAAAACTTCAGCAATGCAGGATTGTTATTTCTTGAAAGGCAGAAACTTAATCACATTGTTTTCACTGAATTTAGCTCAATGATCAAGTATTATTCAGTAAAACTCGTAACTTTATCTGCAACTATCTAGCAGTATGTGGATAAATAATGTGATGTTTCTATGATGAGTATGTTTTTTTCAGTGCTTTACTATAATCCTTAATTTCTTACCTGTGACTAATTATAAGCATTTCCCACTAGAGAAAAATATCTCTTCTGAAGTACACGAATTCTTCCTTTTAACGATCATGGCAAGAGCAAGAAACACTTACATTAGTGAATTCTTTTGACTATGTTATTAGACTTACTGATACTTGATACAGAGAGCATCATATTCTCAAGAATATTCTTCTCAGTAAGAACTTCCTCGTAATTTTCCACAATGAGTTGCAGGTGGTCATGTCCATGTATGCAATAACCGTATACAAGATGAAACCCCAACCTTGAAAATGTTAGTCATATGAACATTATGTTTAAAGAAAATTAGACTGATACAGGCAGCAGTAATATCTTCAGGGACTTGTAACATTAAATAATCAAATAGGCTGTTTTCATATGCACAATTTTCCTAAGCAATATATTTGAGAGATTATATATATACGTATAGCAAAAAGAGTGGCTTGGGGCACTGTTGTGTAAAACTTGCCAAAGTCAACAATGTAATTCAGATTTCTTGCATCTCTATATTTTCATACAGAAATATTTTGAATGGTCAGAAATTTTGTTTAGGGTAATGCAATAGACTCTGTGACTTTTCTTTCC